>NC_056727.1:667805578-668105578 GCF_019279795.1 Protopterus annectens | reverse complement strand
CTTTTTTGCATTTCTAATGCTTCCTTTTGGTAACTCTTTTACATGATGCACTGCTGGTACCACTAATCCTATATAACAGGTGCCATCTCATCCCTTTGGTAACCATTTATAAGCATATTTACCACATATGTAATATAACCCATCTGATAGAGCAACACTGCTATTTACCAGACTGCCATTTACTTGCCCCATAGTAGGAGTTTTATCATGTACAACTGTAAAGATTTTATCTGTTTTACTTCGCCAACATGTAATATTGGTTTTGCACTCATTTTTATCATTTTGTGAAAAAGGAAATACTGCTATGTCACTTAATATTAACTGACCCTTAATTAGTATTAAAATAGGAAAACCATGAGAAAATACTCCACATACTGGTATGTGGTTGTGAAAATTTATCATTTCAATTCTATGAATACAATTGCTATTACCCACTGGAGCAGTTCCATTTTGTTGAAAACATGTGATCCCCTGCACTATTGCAGATAACTGTACTCTTACTTTATGTAATTGTACATTTATGACTTGATCTCCTGTTTCATTTATTAATACCCTCCAACTACTAAGATAACTTAGTGGAATAGGTATTAGAGGTATTACCCCTGTTATTTTTGGTATTAAACTACATACCCAACAATTAGAAACATTCATGCTTTTTGCATACCAACATTGTCTTGCTAAAAAGTGTTAAAAGATGGTGACCAATCTTGTTCATTTTTCCACATTTCTTTACTCTCTCTCTTATGTAACTTTACAGTTTGATTAACAGGTTGTAAGTATAATTTAATACTAAGCAATACAATAATAGTTAGTATGATAGCTATTAGTTCAGTTCAGAAGTTCAGTTGTGAGTGTTCTGCCATTTCACACTGAGCTAATCAAAGGAAGGACACTGAGGAAACTCGGAGCTATAATATATAACATTAAGTATCCTGTTATTTGTTTATTTTGTTCTTTATTTCTTTGTTATTTATAGCAATTTGTGTACTGTGTATTTTTCTAGCTAGTTTCACTGTGTGTGAGGTATTAACTGGAAATTGTTCACTTTTATTAAGCATCTGTTGGGTTATTTGTTTCTGATAACTTGTTGCAGTTAAACTCTTTTTTCTAGGGGCTCCTTTAGCTGTTTAAAACTTTCATTTAAAGGCTCACTGCTGCTTTTCAGCTGTGAGAAACATTTCTGCAGTTTGTTCTAAGTAGTGGGGATATTTGTAGAATTTCCATATTCAGGCTTGTATTTGGGCCTAGTGTTTGTGGAGGCTGTGTGTCTGAGCACATATTCAGGGACATCTTGGTTTAGCCAAAGCCATCAGGGATTTCAGTGAGAGAGAATTGTTTGAGGTCATTGGCTGACTGAGGTCATCTGGACTACAGCTTAGACTAAGCACCTCATTGGTTCTTTTGAGATTTCTTTCTTAAAAGCTGTCTCAGGTTTCAACTTTCTGTTACCTAAGAAGTTCAGTTGTGAGTGTTCTGCCATTTCACACTGAGCTAATCGAAGGAAGGACACTGAGGAAACTCGGAGCTATAATATATAACATTAAGTATCCCGTTTTTTGTTTATTTTGTTCTTTATTTCTTTGTTATTTATAGCACTTTGTGTACTGTGTATTTTTCTAGCTAGTTTCACTGTGTGCGAGGTATTAACTGGAAATTGTCCACTTTTATTAAGCATCTGTTGGGTTGTTTGTTTCTGATAACTTGTTGCAGTTAAACTCTTTTTCTAGAGGCTCCTTTAGCTGTTTAAAACTTTCATTTAAAGGCTCACTGCTGCTTTTCAGCTGTGAGAAACATTTCTGCAGTTTGTTCTAAGTAGTGGGGATATTTGTAGCATTTCCATATTCAGGCTTGTATTTGGGCCTACTGTTTGTGGAGGCTGTGTGTCTGAGCACATATTCAGGGACATCTTGGTTTATCCAAAGTTATCAGGCATTTCAGTGAGAGAGAGAATTGTTTGAGGTCATTGGCTGACTGAGGTCACCTGGACTACAGCTTAGACTAAACACCTCATTGGTTCTTTTGAGATTTCTTTCTTAAAAGCTGTCTCAGGTTTCAACTTTCTGTTACCTAAGAAGTTCAGTTGTGAGTGTTCTGCCATTTCACACTGAGCTAATCGAAGGAAGGACACTGAGGAAACTCGGAGCTATAATATATAACATTAAGTATCCTGTTTTTTTTTATTTTGTTCTTTATTTCTTTGTTATTTATAGCACTTTGTGTACTGTGTATTTTTCTAGCTAGTTTCACTGTGTGTGAGGTATTAACTGGAAATTGTCCACTTTTATTAAGCATCTGTTGGGTTGTTTGTTTCTGATAACTTCTTTCAGTTAAACTCTTTCTTTCTAGAGGCTCCTTTAGCTGTTTAAAACTTTCATTTAAAGGCTCACTGCTGCTTTTCAGCTGTGAGAAACATTTCTACAGTTTGTTTCCCACCCTCCCTCTCTGTTGGTATAGTGTTTTTATAGTTGGTGGCTTTGCAGTTGCCCGCCCCTAGTGTAAATTTGATCTGGGACCCTCCTCCCAGTCTAGTGCCATTACCTCATTCTACCCAGTACAGGGAGAACATTTGAGAAGGCCAATCAGCTTAGTTTCTGCTACTCTTTTCTCTCTTTCCACTAAAAAAAAAAAATAACAAAACAAAAAAAATGTTTTCTAAGCTTGTTTCCTGCCTTTCCTGTGGGTAGTCTAGCCTGGATATAGATTTGCTGTGTCCAGGACTATTTGTAGGCTTCTAGGGCCCATGCCTTTCTTTGTTGGAGGGAAGCCTTCTAGCTTAATTTTGTTTCTTAGAACTAGCCAGTTTTTTGTTTCAGCACTTGTTCAGAACTTATTGTAAGCACTAAATAAGCTACAATTTACTACAGCACTCAACTTTCCTCACTGTCTAGAGGAAAACAGTTTCTAGTACTTAACAAATAAGCACCTATCCAGGCATGTCTAAGGGTCAGCCCCTGGTGTTTTCTCCTGTCTACCTGATGAATCTGGGCATCTTGGGGCAATGCAGTAATTGCCTCATGTGCACAGACAACCCTCTCCTCCTACCACCCAACACTACAACCTGTGAGAGATGCACTTATATAGCCAAACTAGAAGCAAAGCTCTCTTCACCCAAGACTGGACTAGACAGTCAAGAGGAGAAGGTAAACACTTGCACCACACCACACTCAGCACATAGTCCCTCAAAACCTACACCACCAAAACACACACATAGAAACACAAAACACACACCTACATTCGCGGAAGCTCTCAGTAAAAACCTGCCCAAGCAACAAGGACCTCCAAAGCAGAAACACAAGCAACCTCCACCCCCCAACACAACCCAAATGACACATAGCCCACAACTCAGTGTGCCACTCAACCACAGCCCATAAGGCATAACAACATACCCAACACTCTAGTCATAGGTGACTCTATAGTCAGGCACACTGATGTTCCACTCACCAGGCTAAACAAGGAGAAAGTTACTGTCAGCTGCCTGTCGGGTGCCAGGATCCACCACATAACGCAGGCACTCAGGTCACTCCACAACAAGTACAAATATGACTCTGTCATTGTCCATGTTGGTGTGAATGACCTGAGCCGTACCTCCTTGGACTACATGAAAAGGGACATGGAGGAGCTGTCCGATCTTGTAGCCCAGGCAGGTATGACCCTAGCCCTGAGTAGCATCATGCCATCACCCAGAATGATACCACAGTACAAGGACAAAATGATTGACTTCAACAATTGGCTAAGCTTCTGGTGTCATTCTAAGGGATCCAGTATCTGTCTGCCTGGGATGACATGATCGACAAGCCACGATGCTTTGCCAGAGATGGCCTGCACCTGTCGCCCCTGGGATTCTGGATACTGGCTAAGGCTCTAGCCACCCCTATAGTGCCTTTTTTAGGCAAGGTTCAAATGACAAATTCACCACCCTAACAGGTACAGGCAAGAAGAATCTGAGGGTATTGCTACTCAATGCTAGAAGTCTAAACCTCAAAATGCACTCTCTCGAGGCACTCCTTAAAATGAAGACCATTGACATCTGTGCAGTGACAGAGACCTGGTTCAAGGCTCCAGAGAGTACCCCTGCATTACCAGGCTATAATTCATACCACACCTTTCGGCCACCTAACCTGGACTGAAACACTAAAGCCGGAGGCGTGTCCATATTCATTAAGGATATCCACACCTCCAGGCTAGTTGCTCAGCATAATGCATCTGAGAGTATCCAAGTGCAACTAATTCTGGGCAAGACCGCAATCCAAATTGTAGCTACAGATCCCCCACCATGCCCCAGGATTCCCACTCCTCATTTCTTAATATACTGGAAAATATTAGGGTACAACCTAACACCCAAATAATGGGCGATTTCAACTACCCTACCATTAACTGGGAAAACTACTCATGTACCAGCTCTTGTGCTCAATGTTTTCTGGAATTCATAAATTCCAATGCCATGGATCAACTTACACACACCCCCACCAGGGGCAGCAATATCCTAGACCTGGTTATTACCAACATGGGCAACCGGTGCTCCAGACCTGAGGTCAGTTCCTCATTGGGCAGATCTAACCATAAGCTAATCACCCTAGACATCCACATCCCTCCCCCACCCCACCCCCATTAGGGAAACCACAGTAAAACATTTCTCCAAAGCCAACTTCACGCTTCTTAAGACAGAAGTGGCAAACTTCATGACACCCATGCTGACGGACAATAGAGGTATGACTGCTGAATCCTACACAAATGCACTTTATAAGCACTTACATGAGTGCATGGATCGTGCAATCCCTAACAGAACCAAGATGCTATCCTCCAAAAAAAGGAAGCCAATCTGGTGGTCCCCTGCCACAAACAAACACTACAACAGAAGAAAGAAACTGTTGCAAAAAAGAGTAAAATCCCATGATTGGAGAAACTCCCTGGTCAGCTTCAGTAAGAAGCTGAGATCCCTCATAAAATCCTCCAAAGCTAGTTATGAAAACAAAATCGCCACTGACTCTAAAGACAACCACAAAGCATTCTATATCTATGTCAAGAATCTCAATGGCAACACTCAGATCTGCTCTGAGTTACAGCACAATGGCACTAAATATACAGAACCAACGGATATTGCCAACATCCTGGCAGATAGGTTCAGTGCTAACTTTACCCTCTGTCATCCCCTAAAGGGCCCATCTCTATACCAGAAGAATGCAAAGTTCCTGTAATCACGGCTGCACAGGTAAAAAACACACTATCCAAAGCCAAGAACACAGCATCCATGGGACCTGACGACATCCCAGGCTGTGTTCTACATGAACTACAGAACGAACTGGCACCCCACCTAAGTACCATGTTCAATCATAGCCTCACCTCAGGCTATGTGCCCACTGAATGGCACACAGTGACAGTTATCCCACTCCACAAAGGGGGAGCCACCACAGACCCCAGAAACTACCGCCCCATTAGCCTAACAAGCCTGGCCTGCAAGGCTATGGAGCGTATCATCATGGAACTTATAAACAATGACATTGGTAATCTCCAAACTCAGGACCCCACCCAGTTCGGGTTTGTAAAAGGCAGATCATGTCTCCTAAACCTGATAGACTTCTTTGAAGCAGTCACCAAAGCCGTAGATGAGGGCAAGGTGGTTCACACAGCCTATCTAGATCTCGCCAAGGCTTTTGACACCATCCCCCACTCTGGAATTATAGATAAACTCACTGAACTAGGTATAAATCCCTATGTCACAAGATGGGTTGCCAACTGGCTTGCTGACAGAACCCACACTGTGAAAGTAGCAGACTCCAAATCCAGTTTCAGACCAGTGACAAGTGGAGTACCACAGGGTTCAGTCCTGGGTCCTCTCCTGTTTGGCATCTACTTCTCTGAAGTACAGGCCAACACAGAAGGTCTTTGGCTAATGAAGTTTGCAGATGACTGCAAACTAGGAGCCATAATCAAAACTCCAAAAGATGTGGACATCCTACAAAAGGGTCTTGCTGAGACAGATGCCTGGTGTCAAAGCCATGGCCTCAAGCTCAATGCCAAAAAGTGCATTGTCATTCCTTTTGGTAAAAACTCAGTACCTATGAACTACCACATAGGTGGTAGTCTACTTAACACCGAAAGTGTGATAAGAGACCTTGGGACACAGGTGGACAGTAGTCTCTCCTTTGATAATCACATTGCCACAGTAGTCAGGAAATCCTTCTATGTGGCACACCTCATCACAAAAGGTTTCTCATCCAGGAAAAAAGAGGTCATTGTTCCCCTCTACTCGTCACTCATTAGATCCATTATAGAGTACAATGCCCCTTTTGGTATGTACCTCACAAGACATCTACAACAACTGGAAGGCCACAGAAATACCTCACAAAGAGGATTACCAGCCTCAAAGAGATGCCCTATGCAGACCATCTCAAAAAACTGCAGCTTTACTCCATTGCATATCGCCTACTCAGAGGCGATCTCTGCCTAACACACAAAGCTATGTCAAACCCAGAGCTTTAGACATGCTCCACTTAAAGAAATCCCAATCCCTACGAGCTACACGCTCCAGGGACCTAAACCTCATCACCACAATAAACAGAACATCCTGGAGGGATAGATTCCTGTCCCAGAGACTTCCCATACTCTGGAACAAACTACCTATTTATATCAAACAAAGCTCCTCATTAGCACTGTTCAAGAAAAATCTTGATGATTGGATGGGTGATAGGAAATTCACCCCTGGGATCACTTCTGTGGCTCTTCTCGACAGTGGCACAGGAAAATAATTTTCTTAGGTGGTGAAAGTCAGGGTACCTTTGGCTAGGCTTATATAGGCCCTAGGGCCAATAGCCTAGTACCTACCTATGAACCTATTATCAATTAAAAAAAACATCCTTTAAATAGAAATTCCATTGTTGAACCATTTTGCTTTTGGTCATCCAAAACTAGATTTCCAAAAGGATGCACTTTAAACCATGTCAATTTCATTATGGTTTTCTCTGTTGAAAACCAACAAGAGAATACATTTAATCAGATTTACATTGCTCACTATTTTTGATAATTCTTAGTTGATCTTTATGTACCAACATTGTTCTGTTTTTCTTTTTTCCTTTGATTTTGTACACTAATGGTCCAATTTGTTCCACTACTTCAAAAGGGCCTTGTCAATTGCTAGCCCATGGTCCTTCCATTTGGAATGTTTTTACCAATACTTTGGTTCCACAGGGAAGGTTTTCTTCAACTGGTAATATTGGCACCTTTTTCCATAGATGGAATGCTTGCTCCCTTGCATTATAATCACATATACTCATAAGTTGTTTTAGCCTTTCCTGATGTTTGCTGATTTCTGGCATGGGCCTACCATTAGGTAAATCTGGGTCAAATGGTAATTGTATGGGCATTTTGTGGCCTGTCATTATTTCATATGGGGAAATACCTGTTTTGCTGTTTGGTGTTGCTCGACTACCCATTAAAATACCAGGCAGATGATGTGCCCATGTATTGCCCTTTTCCAAGCATGCCTTTTTTAGACGTTCTTTTAACATCCGATTCATATGTTCTACAATGCCATAACATTGTGAATGGTATGGTACATAAAACCTTTGCTGTATGCCTAACAAATTACACATTTGTTTAATTATATCACTAACAAACTGTGGGCCATTTTCTGACTCTATGACCCGTGGCCATCCCCAATGACAGAAAATATTTTTCCATAAGGCTTCTGCTGTTGCCTTTGCTGTCATGGTTTTGGTAGGAATTGCTTCTACCCATTTTGAAAAGACGTCCACTACTACTAGTAGATACCTGTAACCTCCCTTTGTTGTTGGTAATGGACCTGCATAATCTATTTGAACTGCATACCATGGCCCATCCGCTGGCTGTACTCAATGTAACTGAGGCCTTTTGCTTTTAGCATTTACCTGCTGACAGATTAAATATTTTTCTATAATCAGTTTGCAGACCTTTTTTAAATTTGGGTTCCAATACTTTTCTTTTACAACTGCCCATAACTTATCAGTTCCTATATGGCCCAGTATTTGGTGATTTAACATGACCAACTGGCATGCCAACTGAAATGGTGCATATGGCAACTGTAACCCTTTGGAGGTGGTGTATGCATAGTACTCCTTTGGTGGTATACCTGATAATCTGCATTGATCGGTTTCTTCTTTTAAGCCCTGTTGTTTTTGTATATTTACGAGGTCTTTTTCTATTGACTCTTTATCTAGCTCTTTTAAGACACTAACTTCTACACTGGCATACTCATATTCTGGAAGTTATTTACCATTTTGTGCTGCTTGTTTTGCCAAAGTATCAGCTAACACATTTAACCTGTAAGTTTCACTGGTTGGCTTTTGATGTGCTTTTACTTTTAAGATGATATACTGTCCTTGTTGTTTTGACATTGTTATGACTTTATATATGTCTTTTAATACTTCAGCATGCCATAATGGTTTACCTACACTATCCAACTATCCTCGTCTTACCCAGGTTTCCATATGCAGTCTTAAAGAATTTACTATGTAAGCACTATCTGAAAAAATGTTAATAGGATTGTAATACTTTAGCACATACAGTACTGCCTCCAGTTCAGCTCTTTGAGCTGACGTATGCCCTGGTAACTTGATTAGTTCAGGAGAACCCAGCTGTGGATTCTCTGGAACTATGGCAAATCCTGTCCAGTATCTGCCTTGGTCCCAATATCGTGCTCGATGGCTTAAAGTGATCAAAATCAGATGCTAAAAATTGCACCTCAGGTGACATTATCTTTTCTAAACAGTTATGCTGTTTTCCTTCATATCCCATGTGGTTTGACAAATAGTATTTGTCCCCTGTCTGTATAGTAACAGTTTTCATTCCAAAAAGTGACATCCATTTTGCAAAGACTGCCTGACTAATACTATCTGTAATTTGATTCATTTCAAAATTGTCTATCAGAGCTTTTACTGCTTGATGTGGTGTTTGTACTATAATGCTGGAAAATATGGTCAAATGTTCAGTTTGTTTAATACCCCAGTAAATGGCTAATTTTATTTATTTTTTTATTTTACATTTGTTGACCGGGATAGTCCGATTGGATGCATGTCCATTTTCAAGTGAGGCCCGGGGAGAAAAGCTCCAAGGGTAAGCAGATACAGCATTACATAATACCAGCATTACATATTACAAACAAACTATTTACAGAGATTACATAAGTAAGCAAGTTAAACAAGTTCCACAGGTTACAGTTAACCCTGAGCGCTAGTCAGGATTAAATTAAATTACACAGTAAACTGGTTAACAGATTTTTACACATTCTAGAGAGAGTTAGCTAGGCTTGATACATTGACATAGCCAGTAAAGTGACAAATGTTGTTTGAGTCTAGTTTTAAATTGACCTAAGGTGGAAAATAAGGTAATATCAGCTGGAAGAGAGTTCCAGGATCTACTTACAGAGTTTCCAAAGAGAGAATCACCAGCTGTGTTATTAATTTTGCTAGTCTGAATTAGTAGTTTGTTAGAGGATTGAAGCGGTCTAGGATTGTTATAGAGGGTGATAATATTTTTAAGTGCAGGAGTATTGTCTGGATTATAGAGGATTTTATAGGCCATAATCAGTTGGTTATATTGGATTAGGCTGGGTAGTTCAAGCCACCCAAGCTGATTTAGATTGATGCAATGATGTGTCCTAAAAGGCAGCCCAGTGGCAAACCTGGCAATGTGGTTGTAGCAAATTGAGAGTTTGTTAAGAACAGTCTTGTTTAAATTCGAGAGTAGAGGGGATACATACAGAAGGGTTGAAAGAAGGTGAGAGCGAGCTATGGCAATTTTAGCTGGAGGGGTTAGGAAGGCTTTTATTCTGTAAAGTGACCCTAATTTTTTATTGATGGTTTTGATAGTTTGGTTAATATGTAGGTCAAATTTTAGATTATTGTCTATGATGACACCTAATAGTTTTGTAGAGGGGTCAGGGGAGATTATTGTGCCATCATTTGATTTTATAGTAAAGGTGAAAGCAGTAGACCTACGTGTTGGTGAAAATAGCAGCATTTTATTTTTTTTGGGATCTAGGATCAGACGATGTTCAGAAAGCCATTTTTCTGTTGTATTAAAGGTGGTCTGGGTAGCTGACCATAACTCTACTGGAGATGTGGCTGAGCAAATCAGAGTAGAGTCATCAGCATATTGGATACAGCTGACTTTTGGGATGACAGTATAAAGGTCATTAATGAAGATGGAGAACAGCAAGGGCCCTAGTATAGAGCCTTGTGGTACTCCAAGGGTGTTAGGTAGAAGGTTAGAGAGTTTGTTCTGCCAGAGGACAGCCTGCTGTCGACCATTCAGGTAGGATTGAAACCATTGAAGGGCTCCAGTATCTAGACAGAATGTTTGCAGGGTGTGGATTAAAAGTTGGTGATCAACCATATCAAATGCCTTGGAAAGAACCAAGAAGAGGGCTGATGATATATAATTATTGTTGCGATTATGGTTTATGGTGCTGGTAAAGGCTAGGAGGGCTGAAGTAGTGCTGTGATAAGGGTGGAAGCCATGCTGAGTGTCTGCCATAAGGTGATTCTGGATTAGGTGGTGCATGAGTTGTCTATGAATACATTTTTCCATAATCTTTGCAAGTGGAGAGAGTATAGCTATTGGCCTATAATTGGAGAATTCAGTAGAGCTGCCTCCTTTGTGAAGTGGGATTACATAGGATATTTTCCAGATGGTGGGAATTTTAGCTTCTACTATGGTTTGATTGATAAGTATTGAGATGGGGTAAGGAATAGCATCAGCTGATTTTTGTAGGTACTCGGCAGGGAGTTGATCAGCAGAAAGTGTTGTGGGTTTTAATTTTTTGATCAAGGTACGGATAAGTGAAGTGGTGACTGGTTGGAAGCTGAACGCGAGTAGGTTTCTACGGGTGCTACTTTCAGGACCAGGGGAGCTAGGAGGTAGTTGGCTAGCTAGGGCTTGAATTGTCTCAGTAAAGAATTGGTTAAAACTATCAGAAACATCTTAAGGGGTTTTATCAATAGTAGCAGCAGGGATTGGGGTTGAAGTTTGTCCAGGATGTAGTAGATTATTTAAACCTGCCCAAAACTTCTGAGGGTTATTTTGATTTACTGTCTGTAAATTACAGTAGTATTGTTTTTTGTCTTATAAAATTGATTTTTTGGTTTCATTCCTGGATTGCCTGTATTTAATGTGATCTTGAGGGTCTTTAGAAGAACGCCATAAGGCCCATGCTTTGTTTCTAAGGGTAATTTTGAGTTTAGACTCTTTAGAAAGCCATGGCACAGTTTTTGCCTTGGTTCTCTTTGAACGAACAGGTGCATGCAAATAAAGGATCTCAAGGAATTTGTTGTTAAAGTATGCTACTGATTCCTCTAAGGGGAGGTGTTTTAGAATAGACCAATTACATGAGTTTAGTTCTTGTTGGAATTTGGCAGGGTCAAAGTTTTTATTGTTTCTAACCTTTCTGAGTAAGGGTTGTTGGGAATTAATGGTTTTGAGCTTAATTACATATGTGAGAAGGTGATCGCTTAGGCCATCAAGGAGGGTACCAGAGTGTACAGTTGGGGGTGACTATTTATGAGTACCCAGTCAAGTATACTTTCTTTTTGGTTGGGTTTACCTATCCTGGTAGGGATGGATATAATTTGTGTAAATGCATGCAGGTTAATATGGGTGGTTGGGGATTCTGAGGAACAGGTGCCCCAGTCTATGTTAAAGTCTCCAAGTAGTAGGGTTTCTTGGGGGTAGTGACATGATAGCCAGTGCAGGATATCTTCAAATGTAGATATATTGTTACCTGGGGGAATGTACATACAGATGATATTAATGCATTTATTTTTATTAAGTTGCAATTTGGTGGCAAGAATCTCTGAATTATTAATCTGAGGTGGTTGTATTACATCTATGGTGACTTTCAACTCAGATTTATAGAGTACAGCTACCCCACCGCCCTTCCTCGAAGCACAATCCAGCCTGTGTATGTTGTACCCAGGTGGTAACACTTCATTGTCTTTAGTGTTAGGTTTTAACCAGGTTTCAGATAAACAGAGAATGTCAGGGGAGTGGACATCCAGAAGTGCATGCAATTCATGTACCTTGTTATTAATGCTTCTAATACTGAGATGACAGACTAGGAGAGAGTTAGTTGGCCTAGTAATTGTAGGTTTGTAGCTTAGATTGCAAGTAGAGGGGGTATGTGTATCTGAAGTGAGTGGGCCAGGGTTGGGGTGAATATCACCACCAAGTATTAGGTTGAGTCTATACTTGGTGATGAACTTCAGGAATTTGTTAATTAGTTTGTGGTAGTGTTTGGATCTAGAGCTAATGTGCCTGGGGGAGAGATGTTGATAGACTGAACAAGATGTTGGATAGGTTCTAGTACTGTAAGTATGGTTGAAGGTGGAAGAATTTACAGCTGGGGGTGATAGTATGGCCTTTTGGGACCTGAAATCCAGTGAGAAACTGGTTTTCATACAAGGTAAGGAGGTATGGTGCGAACAAGAGGGGTAGTAAAGAGGAGTATATCATTATCTGTGATTCAGCTAGTGTGTTAAGGAACTGTTTTACCTGGTGATGCAACACCAGAAGATAGAGTGGTAAGGTAAAGGTACTGGAAGGGGGATGGGAGAATGCCAGATGAAAGCTAATAGGTGCTATTAAAGTGTAGGTAGAAGAATGGGGGTGGGTGGAATTATCCCAGATGAAAGCAGATAGGATCCAGAAAGTGGGGGAGTGGCTATAGTACTATAAATTTAGAGGTACTGGGGGTGGGAGGGAATTGGGGGCAGGGAGGGGAGCGAAGAGAGCCTGAGCATAGCAAGGGCGAACGTAGCGGGGCTATTGCAGTTTACAAGGTTTCCTAAGGTGTCCTAAAGCTATAAGGTAAGTATTACAGCTCTTAATGTAAGAGTCAATTTACTTGCGTTACAGGGGATGGAGGCAACCACTCAAGTAGAAAAAAAAAACAGCCCTATTGCTGACCAATATGGTGACTTGCTTAATTACACAGCACTGTAAGTGAAAGCTTAACAAATGCTTTTTATGTGTGCAACCTACTCTGTTTAAATTCTGAGAGAAACTGATTGCAGTCCTGCAGACACCGTTTTGTAGGGAACTGTAGAGTTCAACTATGAAAAGAGAAAAGCAGAGATTCTAGGGTAAGCATGAAGGCAACAACAGGCAGTTATTTTATAATAATACATTCAGAAAGGTTTGGTGGGGGGAGGGAAGTAGCATACTTCAGAATGAACTAAGATTTATAACTAAGAAACCTAAGCAAGAGAGCAATGCAGTAAATAAACACTTGTCAGATTTTAAAGATATACCAGAAAAACTAAATCAATTGTTCACAATTGTACAACTGGAAAATTGCCAGTAAAAGTACTTCAGGTATAGCTAGCCCAAGTTATTCAAGTCATAAAAGCACTTCTTCAATGTGTGTATGCAATTTAAACATTACAAACACATGCAGCAACTAGGAGCTCTGATTATACACTTTCTCTAGGTACAGGTTCAGTTTAAACACAAATATTACCACAGAAATTCAGTAAAGTCACTAGCTACTTATAGAGCCTCTGAAAAAAAATAGAGCAGTCTGTGCAGAATCAGAATTTAGAAGCAGGTCATTCAGTTACACAAAAACTCCATACAATAAAGAAACTTACTCTGAGTCACACCAGGTCAGCCAAGGGGGGAAGAGAGAGGGAAATCCTAAGCACCTAGATTTGAAAATGATGCCTGTGCTGAATTGTAGCAGTTTAACCTCTTTGAGGAAAGAGGGGGGTGGGGGAAAAGAGAAGGCAGTAGGAGTGGTTACAGGAAATACCCTGATTGACTCAAGACACCACACCAGAGGTAAGTTGAATGTAAGGGCCTAAAATCTGCACTCAGCACTGTGTTATTTGCACTCAGTACTTTAATTTTAATGTTACTTGCACTCAGCACTGTAGTTTCACTTATGTTTAGCAGGAAAGCCAGACCAACAGTATACAATTTTGGGAATTTTTACAAGGGGGCAGGGAGGGGAGTGAAGAGAGCCTGAGCGTAGCAAGGGCGAATGTAGCAGGGCTATTGCAGTTTACAAGGTTTCCTAAGGTGTCCTAAAGCTATAAGGTAAGTATTATAGCTCTTAATGTAAGAGTCAATTTACTTAAGTTACAGGGGAAGGAGGCAACCACTCAAGTAGAAAAAAAAAAGAGCCCTATGTCTGACCAATATGGTGACGTGCTTAATTACACAGCACTGTAAGTGAAAGCTTAACAAATGCTTTTTGTGTGTGCAGCCTACTCTGTTTAAATTCTGAGAGAAACTGATTGCAGTCATGTAGACACCGTTTTGTAGGGAACTGTAGAGTTCAATCTGTTTACATTCTGAGAGAAACTGATTGCAGTCCTGCAGACACCATTTTGTAGGGAACTGTAGAGTTCAATCTGTTTAAATTCTGAGAGAAACTGATTGTAGTCCTGTAGACACTGTTTTGTAGGGAACTGTAGAGTTCAATCTGTTTAAATTCTGAGAGAAACTGATTGCAGTCCTGTAGACACCATTTTGTAGGGAACTGTAGAGTTCAATCTGTTTAGAGTCTGAGAGAAACTGATTGCAGTCCTGTAGACACCGTTTTGCAGGGAACTGTAGAGTTCAATCTGTTTAAATTCTGAGAGAAACTGACTGCAGTCCTGTAGACACAGTTTTGTAGGGAACTGTAGAGTTCAATCTGTTTAAATTCTGAGAGAAACTTATTGCAGTCCTGTAGACACGTTTTGTAGGGAACTGTAGAGTTCAATCTGTTTAAATTCTGAGAGAAACTGATTGCAGTCGTGTAGACACCGTTTTGTAGGGAACTGTAGAGTTCAATCTGTTTAAATTCTGAGAGAAACTGATTGCAGTCCTGTAGACACCGTTTTGTAGGGAACTGTAGAGTTCAATCTGTTTAAATTCTGAGAGAAACTGCTTGCAGTCCTGTAGACACTGTTTTGTAGCGAACTGTAGAGTTCAATCTGTTTAAATTCTGAGAGAAACTGATTGCAGTCTTGTAGACACCATTTTGTAGGGAACTGTAGAGTTCAATCTGTTTAAATTCTGAGAGAACTGATTGCAGTCCTGTAGACACCGTTTTGTAGGGAACTGTAGAGTTCAATCTGTTTAAATTCTGAGAGGAACTGATTGCAGTCCTGTAGACACCGTTTTGTAGGGAACTGTAGAGTTCAATCTGTTTAAATTTTGAGAGAACTGATTGCAGTCCTGTAGACACTGTTTTGTAGGGAACTGTAGAGTTCAATCTGTTTAAATTCTGAGAATAACTGATTGCAGTCCTGTAGACATGTTTTGTAGGGAACTGTAGAGTTCAATCTGTTTAAATTCTGAGAGAAACTGATTGCAGTCCTGCAGACACCGTTTTGTAGGGAACTGTAGAGTTCAATCTGTTTAAATTCTGAGAGAAACTGATTGCAGTCCTGTAGACACTGTTTTGTAGGGAACTGTAGAGTTCAATCTGTTTAAATTCTGAGAGAAACTGATTGCAGTCCTGTAGACACCATTTTGTAGGGAACTGTAGAGTTCAATCTGTTTAGATTCTGAGAAACTGATTGCAGTCCTGTAGACACCGTTTTGCAGGGAACTGTAGAGTTCAATCTGTTTAAATTCTGAGAGAAACTGATTGCTGTCCTGTAGACACTGTTTTGTAGGGAACTGTAGAGTTCAATCTGTTTAAATTCTGAGAGAAACTGATTGCAGTCCTGTAGACACCGTTTTGTAGGGAACTGTAGAGTTCAATCTGTTTAAATTCTGAGAGAAACTGATTGCAGTCCCGTAGACACCATTTTGTAGGGAACTGTAGAGTTCAATCTGTTTAAATTCTGAGAGAAACTGATTGCAGTCCTGTAGACATCGTTTTGTAGGGAACTGTAGAGTTCTGTTTAAATTCTGAAAGAAACTGATTGAAGCCCTGTAGACACCATTTTGTAGGGAACTGTAGAGTTCAATCTGTTTAAATTCTGAGAGAAACTGATTGCAGTCCTGTAGACACCGTTTTGTAGGGAACTGTAGAGTTCAATCTGTTTAAATTCTGAGAGAAACTGCTGTATACATGGATTGTAGCCCAGTTCCACTGGAGTCATCTTCCTGTTAAAGAAAGTGACTGGGCGTAATGTTTTTTCCATTCTGTAGTCGCTACCATGTAGCTATTCCTGTAGCAGTACCACAGACAGTGTTTTTTTTCCCTGCTGCTACTTGTAACACAAATGGTAACCTTGGTGTGGGTGCTATTAATTCTGTAAATTGTGCTAGTTTTACTTTTATTTGTGAAAATGCCTCCTCTTCATGAGATCCCACTCTAAAAAGGTGGAGTTCTTTTGTTCCTGTAGCATTTTGTATAGGGGAGCAGCCACGGCTGCATAATCCTCTATAAATTCCCTATTGTAATTCATGATTCCCATGAATTTATGTAAGTCTGCTATAGCCAGTGGCTTTTCCATTTGTAAAATGCATTGTACCCATATAGGGCAAAGAGACCTTCCTGTTGCTTTTATAATAGTACCTAGAAACTTAACTTTTTGTGTCATAAACTGAATTTTTTCACTTTTAACCTTAAACCCTGCTTGCTGTAGGTTCATAGGTTCGTAGGTTTATACTAGGCTATCTGCCATAAGGCATTTATAAGCCTAGCCCAAAGTATTGTGGCTTAAGCCACCCCTTATATGAAAAAATACTGTGCCCATTAGTTTGTTGTGCCCCTGTCCAGCAGTGACACAGAGATGATTCCCGGGGTAAACCTACGATCTCCCATCCTCAGGTCAAGATTTCTCTTGAAAGAGCCAGCGAGGTGCTCTGCCTCACATGGACCGGGATTTTATTCCACAGCATAGGGAGTCTCTGAGTGATAAATCTATCCCTCCAGCACATCCTATTTATATCCGTGCTAAGGTTTAAGTCGCTTGCTCTAGTGGTTTTGGTGGATTTGGATTTTTTGAGGTGGAGCATGTCCATTAATTCCGGGTTGGACATGGCCTTGTATGTCAGGCACATGTCACCTCTGAGCAGACGGTATGTGAGTGAATAGAGCTGGAGTTTCTTCAATCTGGCAGCATATGACAGATTTTGGAGTCCCTTTATCCTTTTGGTGAGGAACTTTTGGGGTCTCTCCAATTGCTGCAGATGTCGGGTGAGATACATCCCGAATGGGGCATTGTACTCGATCATTGGTCTGATAAGTGAAGAGTACAGGGGAACAATGACCTCACTAGATCTGGATGTGAATCCCTTCTTGATCAGGTGGGCAATGTAGAAGGTCTTTCTAACCACTTTAGCAACGTGAGTGTCAAAAGAAAGGCCACTGTCAACCTGGGTCCCCAGGTCCCTGATAACCTCTTCTGTGCTTAGTGGATTGCCACCTATATGGTAGCTTGGGGTTACCTTGTTTTTCCCGAAGGGTATGACTATACATTTTTTGGCGTTTAATTTCAGGCCATGGCTCTGGCACCAGCTATTTGTTTCCATGAGTCCCTTCTGAAGGATATCCGTGTCCGATGCACTTTCCACTATGGCGCCCAGTTTGAAGTCGTCTGCAAACTTTGTCAGCCAAAGTCCTCCCATGTTGGCCTGTACTTCTGAAAAGTAGATGCCGAACAATAGGGGGCCAAGGACCGAGCCTTGTGTGACACCACTTGTGATCGGCTTGGTGTCTGACATAGCGTCAGCAACTCTAACCCTGTGGGTTCTGTCCTTAAGCCAGTTTGCAACCCATCTTGTGACATATGGGTTTACATTTAAGCTGGTAAGTTTTTCTACAATACCCGAGTGGGGTATTGTGTCGAAAGCCTTTGCAAGGTCAAGGTAGGCTGTATGGACTGCCTTTCCCTCATCAATGGCCTTGGTGACTGTTTCGAAGAAGTCAACCAAGTTCAAAAGGCATGATCTGCCCTTGACGAAGCCAAACTGGGTCGGGTCCAATGTCTGCAAGTCCCCTATATCTTTGTTTATGAGCTCCATTATGATCCTCTCCATAGCTTTGCAGACTAGACTTGTTAAGCTTATGGGCGGTAATTACCAGGGTCCGTAGAGGCACCGCCTTTGTGGAGTGGGACCACAGTTGCCATACGCCACTCTTTGGGCACGTATCCTGTGGTAAGGCTGAGATTAAACAGCTGCCTTATGTGCGGGTTTAATTCCTCATTTAGCTCGTGTAGCACACAGCCGGGGACACCATCTGGTCCCACTGATGCTGTGTTTTTAGCTTTAGAGAGAGCAGCTTTCACCTGCGCATTTGAGATGTCTGGGAAGCTACACTCCGCTGGGATAGTTATCTCTCTTTTAGGGGGGGAGAGGGGGGTAAAGTTTGCACTGAACCTGTCTGCCAGTATGTTGGCAATGTCTGTGGGTTCAAGTGATTTTTGTATCATTTTGGACTAATTCTGAGCATATCTGGGAGTTTCCACCCAGGTTCCTAACATAGCTGAAAAAGGCCTTATGATTGTCCTTTGAATGCATGGCAATTTTTCTCTCAAAATTGGCCTTAGTTGATTTTATGAGTGCTCGTATTTTTTTACTAATAATGATCAGGGTGACTTCCCTTTTATGGATTTTGTTCTATCATGTAATAGCTTTCTCCTCTTATTGTAAAGTTTGTTAATGGCTGGGGTCCACCAGACTGGACGTTTGCCCTTTGTGGAAAGAGTCTTGGTTTTATTTGGGATTGCCTGATCCATGCAGTCCTGGAGGTGTTCATAGAAGGCATTTGTAAGGGCTTCCGCAGCTTGGGTTGTGGTTTCCACTGGCTCAGGGGCCTTGAAGGATACCACACCAGTCTTGAGTAGTGTGAAGTTTGCTTTAGAGAAGTTCTTCACTGTGGTCTGTTTTGTTTGGGGTGGGGGCGGGATGTGGATTTCCAGTGAGATTAGTTTATGATCAGATCTCACCAATGAGGGATATACTTCGTGTGGAGCATTTTGTCCCCATGTTTGTGATAATGAGATCTAGTATATTTTCTCCTCTCGTGGGAACAGTGACTAGCTGTTCCATGGCATTTGAATTTATGAACTCCAGGAACCGTTGGGCTAGAAAGTTAGGGCTTGAGTAATGTTCCCAGTCTATATTCGGGTAGTTGAAGTCACCCAATATGATGGTGTTTGGAGATACACTTATACCCTCCAGTGTCTTCAGGAAGGCTGTGTGGGGTTCCTGAGTTTGAGAGGGTGGCCTGTAGCATGCTACAATTTGTAGAGCAGTTTTGCCTATGGTTAGTTGCACCTGGATGGTTTCTGAAGCTTCGTGCGTTGCCACCAACCTGGAGGTTGATATACTGTAGAGTATAAAAAACTCTCTTAAGAAGCCGCACATGCTCCTCTACTGTTTCTGACTGAATTAAAATATCGTCAGTGTAATGTATTACTGAATCATCCTTTTCTAAATGTTGTAGAATGGATCCTACTGTCTGATGAAAAATAACTGGACTTTTTGAAACCCTTGTGGTAACCTTGTCATGACATATTGCTGGTTTTTAAATGTAAAGGCACATTTTGGACAATCTTTTTTCCTTAGTGGTACTGCAAAAAAGCCATTTGCTAAATCTATTACTGTAAACCACTTACTTTGTGGCTTAATATGTGCAGCCAACTCTGGGACTCCTGGAATCAAATGTGCTCTAGGAGTAGTATATCGATTAACCTTCCATAAATCAATAACAAGACGATAACTACCATATTTTTTCTTAACTGGCCAGACTGGTGAATTTGTAGGACTGTTGCCCTTTTGTATAATCCCTTCTTTTTCCCATTCTGCAATACATTTTTCTATATGTTCTTCTGCTTCCCCTCGGAATAGGATATTGTTTTTGAAAAGGTGGTATATAGTCCTGATCACTTCCTACCCCTACTGGGCTTTCTAGTTTCCCACAATCACTGGGACCCTTGGACCACAGATTTGGGAACTGCTGTTGTAAATGCTTCCATACATCCTCACTGTCTGTATTTACATAACCTGTAGGCTTTTCAGGTTTTTCAGGTAGAGAGATTGCATAGCAACCTGTATTTTGCTCTTCCTCTCTTTGTTGTTTGTCTCCCATCCACAGAATTTCATTAGATCAATCAATTACTATGCCTAAAGGCCCTAGAATGTCCATACCAATAATGGTATTTGTGCAAGATGGATGCATTAAAAATGCACCCTTCCATATCTGTCCCTCTTGACTAAACTTTATGTCCACATTTTGGCTACTCACTGCATAGCATCCTGTGCCATTAAATGCTGAAATGCAAACCTTTTTTATTGGATTTGCTGGTAACTGTCTGTTTGTGACAGATACTGCTGTTCCTGTGTCTATTAAGACATATTTCCACAGTGACCCCTCTACCCAAATATCAATCAGTGGTCATCCATCTCGACCCGTTTTAAAGGTAGTCAGGAAAGATACCAGAGTAGGGGGGGCACATCCCTATTGTAAGAAAATCCACTCATCCTCTCCTTTATTATCAAATGCAATATGACACACCTCATGTTTTTGCTTGTCATCTTCCTCTGTGTCTGAATGATCTACATATTTACGTTTTTCAATCTCTTTTTTTTTAACTGTTGCCTAGCTATTCCTTCTGCCTGTTCTATTAAATGTTTCGGATTTACAGGTGAAACTGTTTGAAAATCTGCCGCACATACTTCCCCTTTTCCTGTATATTGATGGCTCTTATAACTGTCTTTACCAATAGTGTAAGGTTTTTGTACATAATCCTGCTTTTCTGACTTTTCTTGTAAATTTGTTTGCTCTCTTTTTGGAAACACCCCCTGTTCTTCCTTCTTTTTGCACCAGGCTTTGTAATGATCACAATTTTGCTTAACATGTCCTATTTTTTTTTTACAAAAGAAGCATGTTGATGCCTTTTGCTCATTACCTGTGCTTGATCCTGGTACTACAGACATAGTGGCAGGAGCTGGTGGTGCTGACACAGCTCTTTCTGCTGGTGGTTGGTCACACCACCTTAGCTTTCCCCTGTTTTTTACCTCACCAATTACTTCAAATGGCTCACTATTATCTTCAAATGCAAAGATATGGTGTGAGTATAATGTCCCATCATCGGCCATAGTCCGTCCCCTCATTAGTTTTTGTACCAAATCAGTGAGGGTATCAGAATTTTCTTTGTAGATACATTTAATATCCCCTGGAACCCCTTTGACTTGTTCTAAGAAGCAATGTATTAAATGTTTTTGTATGTCTCTTTTTCCCATGTCTCTATCTGTTTTTTGATATATGATTTGAAATGCAAGTCTAAAATGTTCACTTTGTTCCATTAATTTATCTGTGATAGTAATTTTAAAATTATCTAATAATTTGGCTGTGAGAGGCTGCCCTTGTGTAAATGCCATTAAAATGGCTGTCATACGTCCTACTTTAGTGTTTAACTGATAATCATCTTGTTTTATTTGAATGAAAGTTTTAAAACATTTGAGAATGAAAATCCAGAAACATCTAAGTAATGCATCTGTCCATATATCAGATCCTGCTGTATATGCCACCCATTCTTCAAATGTAAGCATATTATAAAATATGCCTTTTTTATCATTCCACTGTGGTAAACTCTGTAATAATCTAGACTCTGTATATAAATCTTTAGTGGTTCCCTGTTCTATAATTTGGACTGGTTTTGTATTTTTTAACTCTTCCTTAAGCTGGGATATCAAAGTAGTATTTTGGAGGTTAGTCTCTGTTAATTCATCCAATTCTTCTTCCTTTTCCTTCAGACGCTGTTTAAGGTCTGTCATTTCTACCTGTAAGTGTTTAAGGGATGCGTGATGCCTGTTATTGGATTCCTCTGTGGACTGCAGGGCTCCTATGCACTTTTGACAGAAATCTTGGATGTCATTTCTGAACATTTTAAACTCACTTTGTTTCTCTTTTAAAATTTTATTAACTTCTTCTGTCAATGTATCATAAGCTTTGTTTCTGTCCTCATCTGTATGCGTAGCAGTGGCATCATTCCATGCTTGTACATAATTTTTAAAGGGAGCTACAAGATCTACAGGGGACTCTGTCAATAACAGATTTGACTGTTGTTGTAATTCAGAGATTAATGTACTGACAGGACATAACTGCTTTACATCTGGATATAATGAAAACTGTGTACCCTTAATTAATTCTTTATCATGAACAAATCTGTCTGCACAGTCTATTTTTTAGCAATATCATGCAAGACTATTTTATGGCATATTACACAAAATTCAGTTTCTCTTGAATCACACAATAAACATTTACTATGATATACTTCATTTTTTTGTTGCAAATACCAATCAAATGTTACAATCCACTTACATAATGCCTGTATGTCAACTTGTCCTAACAAGGTTTTATACTTACTAATGTGTTGTGTATACCAACATTGCAATTTACTCCATATTTTATCTGGTTGTTCTGCTACATTAAGAGTAAAACTTGGCTTACATTTGCTAGAATTCTGCCTGATAGCATCCATACTAAAACAAATGTGACGCAGAAAAAAGTCTTACCAGTGAGCAAGAAAACAGGTGATCAGGCTGTTGTTGCAGATGGCTGGAAATTTTTCAAAGTCACTCGAGAAGCTGGTAAAGCACAACAGGCAGCGGACTGCTGTGCTAGTAAATATCCACCTTTTCTTAGAGACGTTATGGCACTGCGACTTGAACTTCAGTCTCACTCCGGATGTAGATGTCTAAAGAACTTTACTACTGCAAGCTGCATAAACTGGAATACTTCTGTTTAGGATTTACACATACGTACAAATGTTAGTTACTGCAGTTTAACTGAAGTGACCCTCTGCAGGGCTTACCACTCCTTCTGTGTTCGAATGCAGGCTAGCTTGCCATTGAAAAATTATATGGTGCTGCTTACTGTGATGGATTTGAAGTCTTCTTAAGACACTCAGTCTTGCTGGCTGGATTCTGCTAAAATCAAAGTCTGGTTATATTTGACTTCACAGTCTGTTGCATACAGAAACTTGCAGAATATACACTGATGAGAGAATATACTTTGCAGCATCAACTTAGAGCAGTAACAAATAACTTTTTATAATAAACCAAACGGACTAACATTGCAGCTTAAAGTACTGTTCCACTTTACTTCTCATATATCTGTACTATATGTGAGAGATATAACATTTACCTCGAGACAAATGTGTCTCTACAAATACCCTTAACATAAATGGATTCATACAGATCTTTATATACAATTTTAGTCATGCACATACATATACATTTCCTCTTGGTATTCTATTTTGGAGAATTGCTCATCCTGTAGAAACAATATAGATTGTTGCAAATGCTGACGCAAACTGCTGACTTAATAATATTATTTTTCAGCTTTTCTGACAGTGTGAACATCCTGTTTTTTGTCTTTTGTATAAGAACATCTGTTCTTGTGCCAAGGAAACAGATTGTAACAGTGTCATAAACATCTCCTGTTGTTTAAGGAAACATTGTGTCCATTATTTTTATATGCAGAAACATGTCCTGTTGTTTAAGGAAACATATTTTGCCATATGCTGAAACATGCCCTGTTGTTTAAGGAAACATATTGTATCCATTATTTTCATATGTAGAAAAACATGTCTTTAAGGAAACAGATTGTCACAGTCTTCTTTAAAAGCAGATTTTACATTTTTGCTCTTGCATACATCCTGTTTGTAAGGAAATAATGTCCATTCAGCAGATTCTTTATTTTCCAAGCCACGGTCATTTAGTATGGATGCTGATCACGTTGCTAAACTCTATTTCTACACTTAAGCAAGCTTTATCTTATACCTTATTTATGTTGCATATTTGTAGCAAAGTTACTTTCAACCTTAGTGTATTGTTGAGCACACTCTAACAGAGACTACCCTCAGTGAACAGACCCTGCAAAAGCCCTCTCACTTTCTTATATGCACCATTCAGTTCTTTAAAGGAGGACTGCATATACGTTTTACTCGCAAGTAAACACGTAATTTTATTGTTATAATCGGATACATTCATCATAACAATTCCACCCCCGTTGTCTGGTTTCATTATCTGGAGGTCTTTATTATCAGATAACCATCTTAACTTACTAATTTCATCCTGTTTCAGATTCCATTTTTTCTTTTTTATTAACTTAGCATTCCTCATAGCCAATTCACAGATCTTTTCAAAAAGCTGTAATGAAGGATGGATAGGGGGGTTGAAGGTACTAGATAACTTTATAGGATCCATAATTGACCTTTTTTTAGAAATCTTGCAGTAAGCAAATATGTTATAGAATGATAGTCATCTAGCTTAGAAGAATAAACAAGGCTTATTCTCTATTGCAGTAATATAGCCAGCCATTTAAGCATAGAGGAATAAAGCCATGACTATGATCCAGGTGACTCAAGTTCGAGCAGCACACTGGGGATCTGTAGGGCTGGCATGTGAGAGGAGAGTAATGTCTAACTTTCAATGCCTCTTCTTCCAGGGGGGAGAGGCGTTGCATGCCTGCTTCTTCTCGTGGGGGGGTGTCTTTGTATGCTTGCTTTTTCTCAGGGGAAGGTGTGGGGAGCCTGTGTTCATTCACACTCTCTTTGGTTGAAGTACCAGTGGAGACTGGGGCTCACACAGAAATGCAGTTTACAATGTGGGGCAGGGATTTGATTGCATCATATGTAGAGGCATGGATGTCAATCACAGAACCCACTGTACACCAGCCTCTTGAGCACATTGAGGCATGCACAGAGGAAGGTAAGGCCTTACTACAAAATCTTGTTAGGGAAAACGCCTCTCCCCCCTGGAAGAAGCAGGCATTGAAAGTTAGACATTACTCTCCTCTCAATGGAAGGTTAATCATATCAGCTCCCACAAACTCAGCTTGCTCAGTCCTCAGCCTTGGGAATGAATGAGTCATAAGGCTGTCAGCCAGGGGGATTCAATAGGCCTATGGAACAGTCAGAAGGAATGAGGCTTAATGGTCAGCATGAGAATACAAAACAAAAAAGTGTGAAATTATGAGAGGATACCTATCCAATTGTCAAGTGGACCAAATTTCAAATGGATCAAGACTGAAAAGATAATATTGACAGCTGTAACACTGAAGCACAGAAGTGAAATGGGACTGCTTTAGCTGAAACTGTAAAGTAGTGGGGTTTTCGCAAGTAGCTCTTTCCCAGCTATGCAGCAATCTCAGTATTGGCATATATAATTAGCATGGGGTGTGAGGGATGCAGGGAGGCTAGCCCCCCTACAAAGAAAAAAATAAATAAATTTACTGTTTTTGCTATTGATATTATCGGCTTGTACTTCAGCTGTGCAACATCATGGCCATTCAGCAACCAGTCAGGGAGCCATTTATCCAAGATTCAAAGGGTAGAAACAGTTGGAACATGTTTAAGTGGTTTGATTTTACAGATGTCTTTGTGAAATGCACTTACAAGGCCTTTTTTCTAAGTGATATATGATTATATTCATAGTCCAGGACTTTCTTGCCAACTGGAAGACTACTGTCCTGAAAACAAAACGTTTACCATAGAAAAACTATATATAAATTAAGGGGATGGAGGGTGGATGCAGCTACTGCAACAGTGTTTTAATCAAACATCTACTGTTATAGTAAGTGCAACTTACACAACTGTACTATGTTCAACAGAAATCACTGTTGCAATAGCCTTAGCTATATGGGTAGATTGCCGTAGCTTACACATGCCTGAAGGAGGAAGGATTAGGATCCAGGAGCCCCTGAACAATGGTCATAGCAAAGCCTGTCCAGGACCTGGAAAAGGAATCCAGTTTGTAATGCTTTGTAAAATCACATACAGAGGACCACGTAACTGGATCTAGAATGTTTCTAGAGTCCATCCATTTCTAATATGCCATCAAAGAATTTAAGGCTGTAGTGGAATGTCCCTTGACCCTGCCTGGAAGTGTTCTATTATGGTGGAAATATCAAAAAGAAATATCCAAAGACAGCCATTTTGAAACAGTAGTATTAACATGGATTGTACTTTCTTTGTCCTTTTACAGGAAATAAACAGCTGTTACTAAAAGACATAGTTATGTCAAGATAACACCTGAATTGTCTATGTACATTTATTTATTTATTTGTTTTACATTTGCTGACTGGGATTGTCTGACTGAGCTGAAGAGCCCTTTTTCAGCGGAGGCCCAGGGAGAAAAGCTCCAACATATTATACAATTTTCATTATAAATTAGCATTAAACAGCAATGTTACAGGATTATTACAAGGCAATAAGTAGCAATACAGTGTTATACAGTGTCAATAATTAGGAGTATAGCATAACAATTTCAAGATGTATAAAAAGAAATATGTCATTAAGATGAATATAGTTTTTGGGGTAAGTGGTTACAAAAACCCAGTTTTATCATAATGTAGTTGCATGAAGGCAAGACAATTACAATAGAATGTTTCTCTGAGGCAATTTGCTTAATAGATTTTAGAATACAGTAGAAAGAGTAGCCAAGGAAGATTAGAGAGAGCTAGTGGGAAGAGTGAGTTAAGGGCAGAAAGTAGATTAAGGTATGAGAAGTAGGGGATGTTTAAGGAGGGAGAGTGCAGTGACTGAACCAGTGACTTTTAAAGTGCTCTTTGGTGGCTGTCTTAAATTGTTTAGGATGTGTAAGGGTCCTGATTTCTAGTGGAAGCCTATTCCAGGTAATAGTGGGGTGATAGCTATACATGTTGCGTCCAAATTTAGACTTGGGTTTGTAGATTTGTAGTAGGTCTTGGTTAGAGCTTCGGAGAGGTCTGGAGGGAGAATAATGGAAAATGATAGGGGATAGTGCTGGGCAGTAGGAAGGCTGGTACAGGATAGAATGGGTGATCTGGAACTGAGACAGAAGAAGCCGGTGAGGTAATTCAAGCCAGTTTAGGTGTTTTAGAGAGAGACAGTGATGGGATTTGTAGGTTTGTTGGGCAGCAAATCTAGCTACCTTGTTGTAGGTAGATTCAAGTTTGGTCATCCAGAATATGTAGAAAGCACAGATGTGTAAGTAAACCTACCATAACATAAGATGTTTGAATAATCACTGCTACAGTAGACTAAGCTATATGGGTTATATCATGCTAAGGGTATAACAGCCCTCCAGCTTCTAAAGCTTTAGGATACCTTCCACACGGCCAAATATTAGTCGGATTGAAATGAGCTGACTTAAAGTCAGATTTGAGTGCCAAGCCCTTCAGAGCTTTCATGCCAACTGAGAGGGGGAAGCTAAAACTTTGCTAGGAAAAGAAAAAATACATGTCCACACCCTGGCATAGAAATTATACAAAAAAATAGAAGGACTGGAGGGAGGTAGAGGCTACTGCAGTAGTGATCATTTGAACATTTACAATTATGGCAGATTTACTTACACAGTTGCACTATGTTCATCATGATGATTAATACTTCATAACCTAAGCTATATGGGTAGATTACCATAGCTTAGAGAGACTGGAGTAGAAAGGAGATGGTCCAGGAGCCCCTGAAGAATTGTCCTGGCAAAGTCCATCCCAGACCTGGTGAAGGAATCCAGTTTATAGTGGTTTGTAAAAATATGCACAGAAGACTAAGCTGGTACATCTAGAATATGTCTAGAATCCAACTCATTCCAAAAAGTCGTAAATGAAGCCAAGGCTTTGGTAGAGTGAACTTTGACCCTGCCTGGGATAGTTGTGTTGTGGGAATAACACAAGGTAATAGCCTGTGACAACCATTGGAAATAGTCTGCTTTGATACAAGCTGTCCTTTTTTTCTATTTTTACAAAAAATGGACAACTTATTGGAAGTTCTGAAAAATTTTGTTCTGTCAATATAGTACCTGAGTTGCCTGAGGACATCCAAGATGTGTGGTATCCTTTCTCTTTCATTTTTAGGTCCTGTAAAGAAGAGAGGGAGATGAATTATCTGTCTTAAAGTAAACTGGGAGACCACTTTAAACACAAAAAAGAGCCATTTGTACAAAATGAAAAAGATTACCTCACCATAAGAGCTTGCAACTTAGATACTCTTCTTGCAAAAGTCAGAACAATTAAGTAAGCAATAAGTAAAACAGTTTTCCATGCCAAGAACCTCAAGTCAGTCTGATGAGCTGGTACAAATGGAGCAAGAGTTAGCTTTTCTAATATAAAATTAAGATTACAAAGATGAGCCACTGGTTTTCTAGGAGACTTCTTTTGCATAATGCCTCTTAAAAATACTTGGACTTGAGACTGAATTGAAAGTAGGGGATCCATGGGCAGACATGCTGAAATGCCCGACAATTGAAACTTGATTGAGGAGTAAAACAGGCCATGGGACAGTAACGCATACAAATACTGCAAAAGCAGAAAAACACTAGCCCTGAATGGATGTTGGTTCTTTTGTTGTCACCAACTTGAAAATCTTTTTCATCTGCTAATATACAACTCCCTAGTAGCAGGCTTTCTTGCCTCCATTAATATCTGCTGCACATCTTCAGAAAAAAATGTGCCTAAAAGGCACTAAAACCCTACCATCTGGGCAATCAACTGCAGTTGTTTGAGGTCAGTATATATCAAAAATCCCCTGATTTTGTGTGAGTAAATCCATCTTGTGAGCAAGCTTGTGGTAATTGACCCTGGCCATTTCAAAAAGAAGGGAGAGCCACCCCAGAAAATAATTCTGAATACTTTTTTTGGAATCACAGCTTGTGTAGGAGATCCCTTACCCAAAGAGAGATACCTGACATGTTGTAAAAGACCCTGAAAATATAAGCAAACTGTCTAAATAAGGAAAAGTGTGCATACGATTCAGTCTGCAGTGGGCTATTACAAGAACTAGACAGTTTGCAAATAATCTTGCAGTAAAGGATAGCCCAAAGAGTAATGCAGAGAAGAGATAGTGTGATACAGACAGACAAAACCTTAAGAAAGTGCAAGGAAACCTGAAGAATTTGTTGAATTACCTGTTGTGAGAGAAGGGAAAAAATGAGATGTTCCCCACAACTGGATCATTTTTTTGGAAGCCCCCCCACCCATTTATTTTTCATTTGGGAGAGTCTTCCCTGGTCCTGCTCAGCTTGCCTGCCACTTTATTTTGCTCTGACAGAATGTAGGAAGCTTGGAGGGTTAAGAGTGCTAAAATAATACCTGCCAAGCCACGATAGCCAGCCGGCACAGAGGGTAAGACCTTGTGCCCCTCTTTTTTGTTTATGAACCGCATCACTGTGGTGTTGGCTGTAAACACCTGCATGGGTCCTGGGCACCACAGATGTTGAAGAGATACTATACCATGGAATATAGCCAAGATCTCTTTCACATTTATGTATGTTGGCCTGTCTCATTTGTTCCAAAGACCCTGCACTTTTACCCTATGGATACAACTCCCTTTGCAAAATCGGATGCATTTGTTGTTACAGGTTGAGTAGGGGATGTGAGAGATAATATCAGACATGGATTGAGGGTAATCTGGCCTGTCCACCAAAGAATTTTTCTCTTCATAAAACCCAAAACTTGAATCTGAAAGTCCAGTGAATGAGAATGTTGGGTAAACAGTTTTTAGAAACCATTGAATTTTTCTGGTGTGTAACCTGGCCAGAGGAATCATGAGAACCATATCAGCAATTAACCCAAATGCCCTTACAAAGTCTGTTGCAGAAGTCTGAGACTGTTGGGCAAAAATTCAGGAAAATTTCAAGGCACAAGTCCATTTTTTATGAATCATGAATGCCTTTTGCATGGAAGAGTCTAGAAGGCATCCTAGAAACACAATTCTGTGATAAGGCATTAAAAAGGATTTTTGATTATTGATCTGACAATCTAGGTCCATAAGGAGGCTTCTTACTCATGTAAGGGACTCCTGACATTTCAAAAAAAAAAAAAAAGACAATGAAAATATAAGTATCTTGTCTAAATAAGGAAAGATGCGAATGCCATGCAGTCTAAATAAGGAAAATTGTGAATGCCATGCAATCTGCAGTGGGCCATTGCAGGAGCTAGATACTTTGGAAACACTTTTGGAGCAATAGATAACCCAATGGGCAATACACAGAACTGATAATGAAACCCAGATATGGAAGATCTTAGAATTCTACTTAAATCTGTGGTAGTGGGAATGTGATGATAAGCATCTTTCAAATCTAGTGTTACCAGAGAAGTCAAATAAGGAATGAGAGGTAACAGAGATTCTAGTGTCAACAGTTTGAACTTTGAAATCTTTCCATACAGGTTGAGAAAGGATAGGTTGAGCACTGCTCTCTATAAGGGCTCCTTCTTTGGCACCAGATGACTAGAGGAAACATGGAAGTTTGAAACAAAGGATGAGGGGAATTATCCTGAAAAGGAGGTAGGCGTTCCCACTGCTATCTGTAGTCCTTCTGTACTATTCCTAAAACCCAATTGTCTGAGACAGTCTTTTGCCAAAACAGAAAATGAGGAACCAAGGTTTGGGACATATTTAAAGAAGTAACAGGGGGTGGAAGGAGAAGAACAAGAATATGTTAATAGTCATTTACTAATGGTGGGCTGTCTCTTTTTTTTCTGGAAGGTCCCATCTTTTTTTTAGACCCCTCCTGCCACTTTTTATTGAAACTGCTTGTCAAAGGATTGTTGGGTTTGCATATTTTGCTTTTTGAAAAAAAAATAACTGAGGGTTTTGAAGGCTTAAAAAAAGGAGGGGTGAGAAATCTTAGTAACCCCCTCAATGGGCTTTCCTCTTTCATCAAATTGAGTACCTTCATATAGAAGAGATTGCCTTCCCTATCAAGGACAGAGTAACTTCACTATTAATGACATATCAGAGTATAGGCAAAGAGAAAAGAACAAGGGATCCTAAGTGACAGACCAGCACTGGAAGAGTTTTTAGTAAAATCTAGAACAGAAGCTGCTATTAAAAATGGATTATTAGTAGGGCATATAAAATATTGTATGATAATTATAGAAATCAATCATAGGAGGTTAGAAAAGATTGGGAAGAGAGAATGGATAAGTAATTCACAAATAAACTATGGGAGGATATATGTATGGCTCCCAAATATGTAACTGTGACTAGAATATCTAGGTTTTTTGCTTGAAAGTGTTTGCAAATGTATTTTTATACCCCAAGCAGACTCCGAAGAAATTTTTCCTGAAGTAGACAATAGATTTTGGAGGTGTGATGGGGAAGAAAGAGATAATTGCGAACATATTTTTTGAGTGTGTAATGAGTTGGCAGACCTTATAAATTCCTCTGCAGACCACTGTGTCAGAAATACTGGGTGATCATATTGTTGTAACTAAGGAAATTATTTTTTTTGAGCTGTGATACAGAATTAGAATTGCCTAGACATAGTAAGGCTTCAATGCATTTAATTCTGGTTGCTGCCAAAAAAGCAATTACCAGAAAATGTAAATCAAAGTCTAAACCACCGAAAATGGGCCACAAGCCCAGTTGGACAAACCCGGTTAACAAATGTCAATAAATAAATAAATAAACCAACCATACTAGAAGTAGTGAATATACTAACAGAGAGAAATGAATTGGAAGTGGGATATTTAGAAAAGGGTAGGAGCAAATCACATAGAAAATGGGAATTGTGGGAACAATACATGTAGAATAATATTTTGGAGGAGGAATGAGGTTTAAGGGAAGTCAAGAACTGAATGAGCTATGTAATATTCTACTGACAATGACTGTATAGAATTTTATATGTGATGTATAATGTTTGCAACTGAAAACATGTCAATATGGTTTGTTTTCATTTCTATAAATGTATGATTGCCAATGTCATAAGTGATAATTCAATAAAGATGTTTCTTGTTTAAAGAAAAATATTTCCAGTACTTGGGTTGCAGAAGACCAAAACAAAGCCTCCTTAGTCAAAGGAAAAATTAAGATCTCAGATTTAACATCTTCAGAAAAACTCTGATCCAGGGGGCCAATCATGTAGTAGAGCATTCCTCAGTGATTTCCTCACAGGAGGAAGTAGGGCAAAATAGCTGCTGCATTTGTTGTTTAGGGGAGAAGCAAAAAGATCACAGCAAGGCTGGCCCCATTAACAGAAAATAATTTCTGTCACTTTCTTGATGAGAGACCATTCATGAGGTAGAAGAATGGACCTGCTCATTTTGTTTACTATCACATTGGCCTTCCCCGGAATGTGCATTGCTGTCAGAAAGAGCTTGGATGAGATTGCCCATTGCCACACGCTTATTTATTTATTTTATTTATTTAAATTTGTTGACCGGGAGTGTCCGACTGGACGTGGGTCCATTTTCAGCGTAGGCCCGGGGAGAAAAGCTCCACAGTAAAATAAACAGACAGTCTGAGTGCTTCTTGACACAAGGGGTAAGATCTGGTTCCTCCTTCCTTGTTGATGTACCAAACTACTCACATATAGTCCATTTGAATCACAACTCTCCCTAAAGGAAGAGCATCCTGGAAAGCCAGCAGTACTAAGTGCACTGCTCTCATCTCTGGGACATTGATATTCAAGTTGGCATCTTCGGGGGACCAAGTGCCTTGGACTGTTTCCTCCAGAAAGTGACCCAATCAGGGAAGCCTACATGGTCACTATAGCCTTGTGTTGAGAGAGGATGAAGGGCTGGCCAAGTAGAACTTGATCTGACTAAATCCACCACTAGAGGTATCTCTTTCATGCTTGAATGATTCTTATCTGAGCTGACATGCGCTGTTAAAAATTTGACCATTATGTTGCTAGCATCTATTGGAGAATTCTCATATAAAAGTTTGCTAAAGGAACGAAAATTATAGCAGCTGACAGTGACCCCAAGGCTTGAATGATTAGGTGGGCAGAAATTTTCGTATTGCAAATTATTTTCCTGACCTGGAATCTGATAGTCTGTACTCTTAAGAGATGAACAGAAGCTGTCATTGATATCTTGCTGAACACTGCTCCTATGAATTCCAAGGTTTGAGTTTGTTGTAGCCGTGGCTTCTCATAAATTATGGTTATCCCTAGATGTGAACAAATTTGAAAAATGTGATCTGTTGCTCTTATTAGTGATGCCTGGTCAGGGCAGTAGTGAGCCAGTTGTATAGATATGGAAACACCCAGAAACCCTGCAGTCTCATGTGAGCTGCTACCACTGCCATGCATTTGGTGAATAACCTGGGGAAATGGTGAGGCCAAAGGCAGTGCTCTGAACTGAAAATAACTGGCTCCCAGCCAGAGGCATAAATACCTTCTGGATTGTCTGTTCATCTTTTTGTGATAGTATGCATCCTGAAGGTCTGTCAAGCACATCCAGTTGTCTTTGTCCAAGAATGGACTGAACTGTGACCATTCAAAACTTTGCACATTGAACTGACTTGTTCAAAATGCTGATATCCAAAATTGGTCTCCAGTCCCCTGTTTTCTTTGGCACTAAAAGTAATTTTGAGTAAGTTCCAGGTTCTATCTGGTCTAGTGGGACCTCTTGAATGACTCTTTTTTTCTAGCAGCTTTTTACTTCTAATACTGCTGCTTTCCTCTGACTGGGTGGAACATTTGAGAATTTTGCATACAGTTGGAGGTGGAAGGGAAAACAGAATTATATAATCTCTGGAAATAATCCTCTGCATCCAAGTATCTCTTGTTATAATTTGCTAGACCCTCTGGTGCAGGGATAGTCGACCCCCAATTGCCTCCAGAGGTGGACAATTGGGCCTTATTTCAGGAGTGCTGGTAAGGTCTATCAGAGAAAGAATCTCTGGACCTCTGGTTTTGTGGGCCTCCTCTGCTGTTGGGGCATTTTTGTCCATTAGAGTTCCCCCCTCTGCCTCTAGGGGAACTATCTCCACACGTGCCTTGGAAAGGACCCTGAGACTTTCTGAACCACATCTTTGGACCACCTCATTGATTCCTAGAAAAGGATCTTTGAGGAGGTCAAAAAATGTATGCCCACCGCAAAGAGGGTCTTTCCGTCCTTTTCACACCTGGAGAGTGTGTCGTGCACTTTTGGGCCAAACAATGAACTGCTATCAAAGGGAGCATTGACAAATGAGGACTTGAAAGGCTCCACAAAGTCACATAAGTGCATCCAGACATGCGTCCTAATGGACATGCCTGAACTCGCTGCCCTTGACGCAATTTTGGCTGAATGCAAAATAAGCCTCATGGATAATTTGAAATGGGTCATAGGGTAGCCAGCTGAGAGGCCACAGAAGACTGAGCCTCAGCAGTAATAGCTCCTGAAAGGGATTTTGAAAGTTCATTGATCAAGTCCCTTTGTAGCCTAGTAAAATGTGTCAAATAGTTCAGTGATCTAAGAGTAAAGGTCACTGACACATAAACATGCTCCCAGGTGTGTCCATCACCTTAGACTCACTGTTAGGGGGGTGAACGGATTAACTTTGTTCAGCAAGTTCCTTTTTGATGGCTGCCACAATGACCATGGCATCCACAGGCAATCCCTTACTCTAAAATTCTTTCCTGACAGGTGGCTCCAGAATCCAATCTGGCCTCTTAGAGATTGGATCAACTGAGTCAGGTTCCTTCCATGCCTGCCTAGAGACCAAATCAATGAGCTTGTTGGTGAGTGTATTAAACCAGGAGGTAGATGGGCCAGCTCCGAAGGCTTCCAGAAATACTGATTTCTCCAGTGAAGGGTTGCTGAAGGACCAACCACCTCTCTATTTAAGGATCTCAAGAATTTCTCTAAATGAGACGTCTTCCACAGGTGATCATGGGGACCCTTCTCCTTCATTGAAATCAGTACCCTCAGTGACTGACTCTTGCAGGAAGTCCAAGTCTCTTGGACTTTCTCTTTCGAGGGGATTCCTTGGTGGGATGTTTCGGTAAAGTGTCAGAAGAGATTGTAAGACCCTGTTGAGTGGTCTAGATGTCTTGAGCTGGCTCTCCCTGTGGTGTACAATGATGTAGCTCAAAGTGCAGAGACATCTCTGAAGCAGATGAGGGATCCGAGGGGATTGGATTCATCCATCCTCTCTGGTCAGAGAACACCCTCTTCACTACCTCAAAGGTAGATCTCCTCGGAGAGAAGGAAGACATTGGGTCTGAGAAAGTGAGCTTCAGGGCCACTGGCTACCTCTGCTCCAAGAGCAACCTCCCTGAGGCTGAAGTCAGAGCCGAGCTATCCAGTACTGAAGCTCCAAGGGATTAAGATGGCTCCAAAAACCTTAGAATTGACTCCAACTCCTCAGACCTAACAAGGCAGCTTTGGCTCCAAGAGTCATCTTGGTCTAAAGAAGTTAGAGCCGGTGCACTCAGAGTTGTCTTCAGTTCCTAAGATAATAGTATCTTTGGATCTGAGCCAGACAGATCAGGAAGGTTTGGATCCTGGGACTCTGAAACAACTGGAATCAGAGAGGGAGCAGACAAAGGTGGTGTAACAGATGGATGGACTCCTTGACCTGAGGGGGTAGGAGCTGGGAGACCACCCATCTGTATTTACTCCAAGAGGAATTTCCTCATCAGTCTGTCCACATATTCCTCAGTTAGACTTCTGGAAGTATGAATTGAGGCAAATGATGATGATCTAGAACAATGTCTCTGTAGAAAGTGAGAAGGGACCCTAGAAGGCACTGGATCCAAGCTTGAGGAATATCTTGTTCTAGGCAGTATCTTCTGATCTGAAGACGTTGGAGTGGAATATTTCCTCATCAGATCCAAAGGGGATTGTATCTCAGTGGCTTTCAGATCCACTTTAGATTTTTTTCGGCCGCTTGATGGAGAAAGTCGAAGTGGAAGGAGGTCTTGAAGACTTAGTCAAAGTCTCTTTAGTCTAGTCTTGGGAGACTGAGACACCCAGCAATAACCTCTTTGAATGAAGATGGGAGCAATCCTTTTAATATTAGTTTATGTTTTCTATCTGCTATGGCCCTCATGTTGACGTTTTTACAGATAGAACAATCCTCTTGTAAGTGTTGAGGGCCTAAACAATAAACACAAAATGTGGGCATCAGAAAGAGGTGATTTATGCCCATACTTTTGACACTTCTTGAAGCTAGCAGGTCCTTTATCAGACATGGTGACTCACAAAAGGGAAAAAAGAAGAGAATAGAGACATTTTATTTTAGCTTAGAAAATAAGAAAATATCAGCATTGATACTAAGATCTACACTAATGTGTACAAAGTAGATTAAGGGAAACATTACCAACAATGGTAAAAGAGAAATACACATAGTGCAAATAGTTAGAGGAAAAATATATTTAAATGTTAAAGAGGAACAATATCAAGAAAAAAATCACTTATCTTAATACAAGCTTGAGAGCTCTTTTCCCAAAAAGCAGCAAACGAGATCTGGAGTATGTTAGAGGTTGGTGCAGTACGGGTAAGGGAGGAACTCAAGAACGTTTTGGTTACCATGAGCTTTAGTAACTGCCGAGCTGGATCAGAGGATAGAATGAAAATTGACATCAGATCATATATTTCAACATACAATCCTGATAATTCAGGATTCTAGATATAATAATTCAGGATTCTAAAGGTTAACGCATTAACACCTTTGTGGTACAGAATATCACACCTCTAACAGTCTACAGACATCTTGCATTCTGAAAAGTAAACTTAAAAAGCAGAGGATAAAAAAATGTAAATATTTTGTGAATAATAAAAGCTATTAAAACTGTACAAATTGCAATGTACATGCGTGAATGGGCGTACCTTCGTTGAAGGTTGTGGGTCAGAGCTGGCAACTCGGCACGTAAAAATCTACTGCCAATCATTTAGCGGATCGGAGTTCCGCTGTGGTGACCCCTATCCGGGAAAAGCCGAAAGACACAACAACATCAGTAAGAAATATCCTTTGCAGTGGTGTTAGTGCATTCATAGCCTTTCCATAAATATTACAATATATCATAATACACACATACCCAGCATTATAGTTTTTTTGCTAAAATTTCACAAACAATTTCTCATATCATGGAAACTGTGTAACATTGGCATATATTATTAAAACATTTTTGTTGACCAGCATTAGCTTTCACATGACAAGAAATTCCCCTGTGAGGGCATGTTGTTTCAGATATTTACAGAAACATGAAAACTTATGCTTAATTTTATACTTAATTTTATAATTAGCAATGTAAATAACACTGAATATTTCTTAAGATGTGCAACTTACAGTGCAAATTTGAGACAGTTTTCTTCAACATCTAAGGTTCTACCTGTTTTCATTACACCGTTTGTAAGTCACTTGTTTTGTGAAGTATTAAATACATATGGAAATATTATTTATTTTTATAAATACTAACCAACTAGCAATATACCAGATATAATGTGATATAAACGGACATTGTCAATAAATTGTCCTGTCTCCCACCATGGCATATCACACCATACCCTTCAATAACATGTAGGGCTCTCACTTACAAAAATATGAACATAAATATGAAAATATGACTAATAAGTGATGAACAGTAATTAATTTCTCTACTGCAAGAACTCATAGATTAACAGTATTAGTGTTATTCTGTTTATAAGTCCTTGTACTTTCTTACATGCCAATTATTATGTGATAAGTCACTTGGTTAAAAAAACGAGAATAAAAATATCTGGATGCCATAAGGAGCTATAGGTGTGAAATGTAGATATGCAAAAAGGGCACTATAGGCTTGAATGGGTTAAGGTAGTAAAAGAATAAATTCTCCTTCCATAACTGCCAAAAGCTTTCCCATCTTCAGAAAAATTAGGATTAACAAGATGTTTTTCAGCAGATGAGCTACCTTTTTATGGACTGCAGGTTGACTGTGAGGTATACTGCAGTCTACATCAAAAACATCCTCCAAGGCTGGCAAAAGAGGAGGAACAGTTGTAGTTAGTGACAAATTCACCTAAAGCATGTCATAATATTTCCTCAAAGATAAGGAAATTTCGCTTTGCCTTTGAAACATGCTGTTCATTCCAGAGAAAGAAAATTCTTCCAAGAGACTGTGAGGAACACTTTTCTGAGAATCATAGAATGATCCTCAAAAAAGTATGCGAATCTGAGTCTGAGATATGGGTGGAAAAATAGATGTCCTGTCCCTATTCCTGTCTTCTTCCTCTAACAGGGAAACCTCAGAACATGAGGAAGCTGACTTTTTTTTCCTACAGATATTCATGTAATTTTTTTAACAAGTTTTAAATATGGAACAATTCTTTAGCCAAAATAATAAACTATTCCTGATCGATAGGAAAAGTACTAAAAAGATGCTAAATTGTTATGGTTTTGTTTCTTCTTTCCAGGATCATCCCTAGAAGAGGCCAGCTCATCGATAGACCTTAATCTCAGGGAACAGGTCTCTTCCACCAGCGAGTCAAGGGTACACTCACAGCTGACATTCTCAGGAATGAAGAGAGTTGCTCTCCCATGCCTACTAAAGACACCTGAACAGCCACAAAGGACATGGGCAACCCCTGGTCCATGGTCGCTGAAATGGCTATAACAGAAGGCTCCTAAGAAAAGTGAGTGGTCTGCGGAGCACCCATTGGCCACAGCAGAGTCACCCATCAATGGTAGAGGCGTTGAGTGAGCCCACCATGGGTGCAAGGGCTCTTTGGCAGCTTTCTTCTTTTTCCTCTTCAGTACGAAGGAAGAAGGAACTGAGGTACTGGTAAGTTCTTCCATCTCCTTCTGGGGAATAAAGCTTGGTCCCCAGTAAGCAGTGATGGAAGCAGTAGGTTGATAGGTAAGTTGTCGCAAAAGTCTACACAAGCAGACAAAAAATCACTAAACTCACTTCAAATCATACAAGCCACAATAAAACCATTCACAAATAATCGCTGTAGTTATTCTGTTTCATACTCCTTTCCCTTCTGCATTCTCTGTCCCTCCACTTTTCTCTGCCGTTCCCCCTAAGCAAGCTTTTTGTGTCATTACTTTCATTTTTCATTGGCCTTTCTTTCACATTTATCAGATGACGTTTTTGAGTCTTGGCAAAATGACAAAACTGATCTTCACATGACCCTCTGCTTGGATAAGAGCACAAAAGAACAGATATTGGAAGGGCAGCAATCCCTGACAAAAAATTAAAAAAAAACATCATGACGGGCATAGTGGTCTGTAGAACTAGGGAGTGTATCTCAGAAAGGATGAATAGTATACAAAAGAGAAAGGATTCTGTATGTAAAGGTGCACCAAACTATAAAACATATGAGGACAAGTAGATGATTTCCCATTAGAACCATACTGTTTTTAAATCTCACAGTGAAAAAGTTTGTAACGAAATATAAAAGGTAGACTGTTAAGAAGCAGTACATTTTGTAAACAAAGCCATGATATTTGAACTGTTTTTTTTTTTCAACAGAGAAATGCAAGTTACTCAGTTTTGGACTCCTCGCCAAGGAAGGGATACTTATGGAATATACCCTGGACAGATTGGACGTATTCATCAAGAACATCCTCATACAGCTAGGTAAGAAAGAACATGAGTCCTACTGAGAGGTAACAGATTTAATAAATGATAACAAGTCTTAAAATCACACTCAAAGGCTAAAAGTAATACCTCTGTAGGATCAGATAACATACCAGGCTTTATTCTCATTAGAACAAAATAACCATTATCTGAGCTTCTATTTAATCTTTTCAAACTCCGTTTATCCGCAGGGTTGAACAGCCACTCTCACTCTCCTAGCCAAGAGTGGGCCCTCTACAGACCCAGGTAATTATAGGTCCAACAGGCTCATCAAGCTTATATGCAAAGCTATGTAATGTATCATAGTAGAACACATTTAAGCAGACATCGGCAACTTAACTGATCTCGACCTCCCACTCAGTCTAGTTTTGTAAGGAACTGGTCCTGTTTCCTGAATGTAGAAGCTTCTCTGAAAATTTTACAGAGAATGTGAACAGTGGTCACTCTGTGCATCCTGCTTATCTTGACCTGGCCAAAGCTTTTGACACTATATCCCATGCTGATATTATTGAAAAGTTAGACAAATTAATGTAAATCCCTTCATAGTCCTCAAATTGCTTATTGGCTATACAACAGAAACTAGATTGTGAAAGTTGCTGGTATCCTCTGTGATCATAAAATGGTAGCGAGTGTTGTACTACAGGGATCGGTGTCATGCCCTCTCCTGTTTGACATTTATTTTGTGGATATCCAAGCCAATATTCCAGAAGAGTGGTTGACCAAGTTTGCTGATGACTGCAAGATGGATACTGTTATTCATTTATCCACTGATACTAAACTGCTCCAGACCTCATATGTTATAATTGGTACTCTGCCTCACGTACAATTATAAGAGACCTGGGTGCTTTTGTGGACAGTTCTCTCTCAGTTGCTCATCATGTTTCCACCATGGTAAGGAAATCCTTCTATCTGTCCCAGCTGATGTCAAAGAAAATATCTTGAAGATTCAAAGAAGTCATCTTATTACTGTACTTTTCCCTTATCAGAACCATCAACAAATACAATGTCCTATAGTATGTACAGATCCAAGCATATCATTGAACTGGATTAAACCCAACAATTTTTAACCAATTGAATTTTGGAACTTCAGTGCAGCAACTAGGTAACTAGGCACATACTATGAGTGATTGTGAGAGGGGGCATGCACAGAGAATAACACTCTACTTTTCTTGCAGGTTAGTGGTTTGAATAATTTAATATAAATAGCTTGGTTAGTGAGTGGTCACACACATGCTTGTGATGGAAAGCTGCAGAGAAATGTTTTACAAGTTTTGCATATTTTAGAATATTAACATGTGGGAGTGTGGGAGTCTTCACTAACACTTTTAAGTTCTGATGTTTATGCTGTATAACTTTGTTTCACTATATCTGCTTAGCTGATATAATTAAGTCTTACTTATTGGTATATTATTTTGCTAAAAACAATGTGCTATAATTGCTAAGGACACAGTAAACGTGTGGGTGTGTGCGTGTGTGTGTGTGTGTGTCTGTCTGTGTGTGTGTGTGTGTGTGTGTGTGTGTGTGTGTGTGTGTGTGTGTGTGTGTGTGTGTGTGTGTTCGCACACATATGTTTGTGTGTTAAAGGGGAATAAGCACTTTGTATACAGATTTGGAGTTATATTTTAAAAAGATTATCTGTACATCACCAAATATTACATTTGATAAAAAGTATGAAGATTACTGCTCCTATTTTTGCATAAAGTGTATGATACAGATCAAGGTAATAAAATATACATGAAAATAGATAACGTGTGTGCTTATGCTCCCTATAAATTAAGTGCTATATCATAAATCAATGTTTATTTTATTTTTTGGATTGATTTTAAATGCACGTTTCAAGATTCGCTTGCTTATTTAATTGTACAATGATACTTTAAGACAAACAGCGACTTTTGTTTTGAAATTTAGTTTTGATTTTTATAATAAATTTGTGTCTATTCTGTTGCATCTTATTGGATTTGTTTTTAATTATAGATCTGATATTGTTAATCCTCATTCATTCCTTACGCATGGGTATCAGTTCCGAGCTCGGAACCAAGCCAGCCATTTTCCAAGCTCGCGTCAGCTTCAAACTCTCGTGCTAAACTCTTATCCACAATCCCCCTCTTCCTGTCACCTCAAATTTTGTTTGCTGCGTTGCCATTCAGTCGTGTCAAGCTACTTCTCTTGAGCTAAGTACATTCAATTGTTGTTTAATAGTTTTTACAGATTACTTTTCTGTCAGGAAAGTTCATATTTTATTGTCTCCTACCCTATTGCATCTAGCATTAATAATTTCTTCATTTTTTTCTGTCTTTTTCTTTACCATTTTTACCGCAAGGTATTCTCTCTTACCATCGTTGGTAATCCCTTTCCCTTTTCTCTCATACCTTCGGGTACTCTCTTGTACCATTGCTGGTACCTTTCTCTATTAATTAATTTGCTGTCATGGCAGATAAGAAAGGTAGTCCAGGGTTTAAGCGGTGTTCTGATTGTGGACACAAACTGCCTACTTCTGATGCACACTCTGTGTGTTTATTGTTTGGGAGCTTCCCATCTGTCTGTTGACCCACCCTGTACTATTTGTGAGAACTTTTCTAATAGAACCTTTTTAGAAAGGAAAAACAAGCTGCTATTGAAGGGACTTCTAAAATCTCCCTTTTTAGAGGCTATTTCTGGGTCAGAGGTCTTAACCCCTCCTGAATCCCAAAAGAAAACTTTGGATGTTCCTACTAAGGCTACATCTTTGCCTTCATCCCCGGCTGGGGACTTCCGCCAACCAAAACCAAAAAAGGCTAAAGTTTCTGCTCCGGAGCTCTCTCAGTCAGCCCCAGCACATTCGGTGCCTAGACCTTTGGCACTGAGGCCTTTGGCTCCATTAGTGATTTTGGCTCCATCTTCTCCTGCAGCCTTCTATATATTGGCACCGAGGGGCTCCTCGGTTCAGACCATTACCACTGTATTGGTACGAACCGTTCAGTCGGCACAGACCTTGACGGCGTCGGCTCCAAGATCTTCCTTGGAACCGATGCCTTTATTGTTGACTCCAGTTTTGTTGGTTCCAGCTTCGGCACCAATCCCTGTGTCGGTGCAGACCATGACCTCGGCACCGATGACTTCTTCGGTGGAGACAACAGTAGTCCAGTCTCTCTCGGCACCATTGTCCTTGGTGTGGTCTGATGCAATGGGCACCGAGTCTGCCTCTTCTGTGGACAGGCCTGTTTCTCCCTCAGTCTCTGTGAGGTCCACTAGAAGCCTTTCCGAACATGATGTGTTGCGTCTTGTGGACCAGGTACTCTTGGCCAGAGGTATCCCACCCCTCAGGAACTATCCTTCCTTGGGAGGTGATCACCCATCTCCAAAGACCCCTTCTTATTCTCCTCCTTAATTGCCTTTGAAGTCCATGGATATAGCACAGTCTTCCCTGTCTGTGGTTCCCTTTATGGATCTCACTAAGGAACCGCAGTTGCCTTCATGGCAGGAATGTTTTGCTATGACCCTGGATGTCAGTTGTGACATGCATAGTTTGCTGCTTCACAGCCATCCAGGGACTCTGGGTCGGCAGGCTGAGCCACTTAGGGGAGGGGTGACCCCTGTCCTAGACATGCACTCCTCTTCAGGTGGACCAGCCTTCCAACTGATGGAGAAGGCTTTCGCTGCTGCTGGCAATTCTGGACTGTCTATACCTCCACCCTCCTCTGGTACACTGGTTTCACAAGTCGCACCTAACGGACACTGGGTACAGGGGCCGGAGGACATATTCTCTCAGGAATCTCCTTTTCCGCTGTCTTCTCCAGCTTCTCCCGCTGAGGAGGTCCACCGGAAAAGTTCTTGTAAGAAGAAGCACATGGACTCCACAGAGAAGTCCCTCACGGAAGACACAAATTTCGATGAGGGAGAAGGATCCCCTCGGTCACCCTCTGAGGTATCCTTTGGTGATATCCTTGAAGTCCTGAAACAAAGAGGTGACTGGCAGTCCTCTAATCTGACCTCTGAGGAATCTGTGTTCCTGCAGGCCTTTTGCGTCCAGCCCCCTACCTCCTGGGGTTACTCCACCTGACGAACTTGTCTGGCTCATCGTGCAGCGTGCTTGTAAGGCTCCTGATACCATCGAAGCTTTTCCCTGGAGGCCAGATAAGATCTTGTCCCCTCCTGCTTCAGATCCCCATTGGTCCAAAGGTCTTCCTGTGGATGCTTTGGTGGTGGCAGCCGCAACAAAAAAGGATCTGCCAGAAGAAGAAAGCCAGACTGTCCATCTGCCTAACAAAGAGTCCCGGGCCCTGGACAGGATTGGGAAGTGCACCTTTGCTTCAGTGACCTTTGGTATCAGGTCATTGAATTATATGGCACATTTTACCAGGCTTCAGTGGGATCTGGTTTCTGAGCTCTCTGAAACCTTGGCTGGTGCCGTGTCTGATGAGGTCCGTGACAAAGTGGCCGCTCAGCTGGCCACCATTGAATCTATATCTAACTCCTCTATGCGACTGATATCTCACACATCAGAAGGAGCAGCTAGAGCAGCGGGTTCAGCTGCGGTCTTGAGACGACACACCTGGATGCACTTGTGCAACTTCGCGGAACCTTTTAAGTCTTCCTTTCTTAATGTCCCCATTGGGGCCTCCTCGTTGTTTGGGCCCAAAGTTAAAAGCACACTGGCCAGATGTGAACAGAATGGTAAGACCCTTTCTGCCATAGGTGCCTGTTATTCTTACCCTCAATGTGCTTTCTCCCAAAACCAAAAGAGTGGGAAGATATGGTTCAAGAAATCTCAGGGTCCTTTCCGTGACACACAGGCCAAGTTCTCCCCCAAAGGCAGAGGGGGAAACTCACAGGGAAGATGCTCCTTTTGGGGCAGAGGGGGTCCGCTAACCAGGTTTCCAGGGATTCTTTCCCTAGTTAATCCTACCAGCGCTCCTGAAGAGCGGCCCAACTCCTTTCCTCTGGAGGTGGTTGGGGGATGTTTCTCCTTGTACTCTTCTGCCTGGCTAACCATCACCACCGATTCTTGGGTACAAAGGATTATAACCAGAGGTTATCATATCCCCTTTGATCTTTGTCCCGTCCCTTCAAAAAATCTTCCCGACGTTCCACCCAGTCAAAGGGAAGAAGCAGCACTAGAGATAGAAAAACTGCTAAGAAAAACAGTCATCCAGGTATTCCCTCCAGACCAGATAGGATCCGGATTCTACTCAAGACTATTTTTGGTGCCAAAGAAAACTGGGGACTGGAGACCAATTTTGGATCTCAGTGTACTGAACAAGTTTGTGAGAGTACAAAAATTCCAGATGGTCACAATGCAGTCTATCCTCCCACTTTTGGAAAAAGATGATTGGATGTGCTCTATAGATCTTCAAGATGCGTACTACCACATGAAGGTGGACAGGCCATCAAGAAGATTTCTGCATTTCTGTGTGGGAGCCAGTCACTACCAGTTCAGAGTACTGCCCTTCGGACTCTCTACAGCCCCCAGAGTGTTCACAAAGTGCATGGCAGAAGTCACAGCTCACTTGCGACTTCAAGGATTCCAGGTGTTTCCATACCTAGACGACTGGCTCATTTCTGCCCCCACCAGACATCTACTGGAAAAAGCCCTGGCATACTCTCTCCTTGCTGCTCAAAGGCTAGGCATAACCATAAACTGGCAGAAATCCAATCTCACCCCATTTCAGTCGATAGAATTCATAGGGGTTATCTTGGACACAAAAAACTGCAGAGATGCTATTCCAGAGCACAGAATTCTAAGGATAAAGCAACAACTAATTCCAATCCTTTCAAAGGAAAAATCCACGGCTCACTTGGTTCTATAGCTGTTGGGTTCCATGGCAGCCTCCATCACCATTGTTCCCCTGGCCAGGTTTCACATGAGGCTTCTGCAATGACTACTGCTCACCCAATGGTATTCTTTTCAGCATCCTCTTTCAGCCATGATTCTAGTAACCCACAGGTGCAAACAGAATTTAAATTGGTGGATGACACACAACCTCTCACAATGGTCTCGCCCCTTCTCCCTGCAGCAACCCAAGGCCACAGTGATCACGGATGCCTCCCTGATGGGGTGGGGGGAGTCTATGTCAGGGACAGACAGTCCAAGGCACTTGGTCCGAACTGGAGGCCTATCTGCATATAAATGTTCTAAAGCTGAGAGCGGTGCTTCTGGCGTTGCAAGCATTCCATCCCCTGCTACTGTCTGGGACAATTGCGATTCAATCAGACAACATGGCGGTGGTCTGGTACATCAACAAACAAGGTGGAACCAAATCTTACCCCCTTTGTTGAGAGGCCATGAGGATATGGCAATGGGTGATGGCTACCAACCGTTTTCTTCTAGCAACGCACATTCCCAGGAGTTCCAACGTGATAGCAGACAGACTCAGCAGGTGCATGCTACAACCTCATGAGTGGTCCCTGCATCCCTTATAGCGGTGGAGATCTTCCACCACTGGGGCTGTCCTTGCTGTGACCTCTTTGCATCCCCAACCAACTACAAATGCAGCAACTACTTCGCCCTGATTCCCCCTCCGGGACAGTCACCCATGGACGCTCTAGTCCACGATTGGCCCTCGGGTCTTCTTTACGCATTTCCACCCTTTCCCCTCATTCCCCAGTTTCTGAAGAAAGCCCGTCAGCTGAAGAACAAGGTGATCCTCATAGCACCATATTGGCCTCAACAGATTTGGTTCCCCTTCCTTTGGCCTCACCAACTAGATCGACCATGGATTCTCCATCCAACCCCGGAGGTGATCTCACACCCACAGAACCTGATTCATCCCAACTTGAACAGCCTGAAGCTCATGGCTTGGCTACTCCAATTCCCTTGATTGCCAGGCAGAATGATCTTTCTTTACCAGTACATATTCTCATTGCTTCTCATAAGTCTTCCACTAGAATTACTTATCTGAGCAAGTGGAAAAGATTTACCTGTTGGCTGAAAGATAAACAAGTAGACCCCTTTTCAGCACCAGTGTCAATAATACTAGACTATCTGGCTGACCTGTTTCAATCAGGTCTATCGGCCTCTACCATTAGAGTTCATTTGGCTGCAATTTCTAATTTTCATGAGGGTGTCCAAGATTCCTCTCTTATGTCCCATAAATTGTGCGAGACCTTCATAAAAGGTGTGAATCATTTAAAGCCACCTTTTAGAGAACCTATTCAACCATGGGATTTTTCATTAGTTCTACAAGCTCTGACAATGTCACCTTTCGAACCAGCCTCTTCTTGCGACCGCAAGTATTTGTCATGGAAAAAACCTTGTTTTTATTCACTATTAATTCTGCCAGACGTATTTCTGAACTTCAAGATTTATGTATCAAGAGTCCATACTTGATTTTTCATAGAGATAGAGTGTCTCTGAGAACTAATCTGTCATTTCTGCCTAAAGTGATCTCTGAAATGTCCATTAATCAAGCCATTGAATTGCCAGTTTTCTTTCCCAATCATTCAAACAGAGGAGAGTGTTGCCTATATACCCTAGATATACACAGGCAAATCCATTTTTACTTAAACAGGACTAAACCCTTTTGTAAATCTGACCAGTTATTTTTTACCTTTTCTGGACCTAGATTAGGATCTGCTGTTGCTAAGGTCACATTAGCTAGATGGTTGAAGGACTATGTGACCTTTATTTATACACAAAGTAACATCTCTTTGCCTACTACCATGCGAGCTCATTCAACAAGGTCAGTGGGAACTTCTGCTGCCTTCCATGCCAGAGCTTCTTTACATGATATCTGTGCAGCTGCAACTTGGGCTACACCTCATACCTTCATCAATCATTATAAATTGGATTTGGCCTCCAGGGGAAGAGCATCTTTCCGTTCTATGGTGCTCAGGAATGTCCTTCCATGAGAGCCTCCCAGGAATAGAGGTAGCTGGGGACTCTGTCCCATGTGTAAGGAATGAACGAGGATTAACAATATCAGATAAAGAAGTTAGGTCTTACCGTAACGTTCCATCTGTATTGTTGATCCTTGTTCAGTCATTATGACCCTCCCTCCTTCCCCCTCCTGTGGTTTCTAGTGGATCTCACCATCCGGTTCTCTTAGGTTATTTGACCAGAGGTAACCTGTACCCTCTTTGACTTGCAAATTCAATTTGAGGTAACAGGGAGAGGGGGATTGTGGATAAGAGTTTAGCTCGAGAGTTTGAAGCTGACGCGAGCTTGGAAAATGGCCGGCTCGATTCCGAGCTCGGAACTGATACCCATGTGTAATGACTGAACGAGGATCAACAATACAGATGGAACATTATGGTAAGACATAACTTCTTTTTTTATTACTAAGGGATCTACTAACTCATGTTTTTTAAATATATATTTTACTTATAAAACTTATACAGTACATACCTCCATCAATAAAGCATACTGTGATTACTGTTGCATGTTAAAAACATTATGGGATACAATTAGAGTGAAAAAATAAATGGCAGACAGCTCTGCCTTTTAAAATGCATTAAAGACAATTGATGAGTGTATAAAAGAGTGAGTAGTGGATCAAGAGTTTCATCCAGTACTTCTTAAGGAAGACCAAGTTTTTAAATAATGCTCAGTTAATGGAAAGTGTGGTAGTGATTCAAAATAAATCTGATTTGATAAATAAAGATGACATAGTAGCAATTGAAGTAGTTACAATTAGTTCCCTTGACATATCATCAAAATTATCTGCATCGAATAACATATATCACATAAGAAGCAAGCCAGATAGACAGACAACTACATAACATGTAAAAGGAGTTCGGTTTGCACTAAACGTCCATTATACTCTGTGGTTAGTCCTAATAAGAAAAAGAAAAGGACAACTAAAAAAAAAATAAGGAAAGATTAAAAGATTATCTAACAAACTGGAAGCGGACTTAGAAAACTATTTACATAATGCATCTCAAGAAGTAAATGGCATAATATCAGAGGAAAATGATGCTGATTGCTTTACATAAGATTAAACACATACTGATGGAAATGCAGGAGTTGTTAATAGTGACATGGATCAAGAACACTATTAATTTAGCTACACTCTTTTAATGCTTGGATTCACAGATATTAGTTATAAACAAGGATATACAAGGTCCTTGTATAAATTCAGACTAAAATATGTCACATATGAAAGGGGAGAGAAAAGGAAATACTCCAAAAAGAAAAGATGGAGAAGAAGCAAAATGGAGAAACAAGATATTAATAGATGGTAGAAAAGATATAAATGAAGAGACATCAGATAATACCAGAGTAGATTTATAAGAATTGCCTTTGGTAGACTCAGGTGACATTACTGATGCCAATAATCATTCTGCTCTACAGAAGAACAACAAAAAAGCAATAAAAATAAACCAAAATCATAGGGCACTCTAGATGTATAGGAATTGGAAATGCAGCTCATAAATCTGACATTTGTTACATCACAATAATAAAGATACATATGAAAATAGTAACAATTAGGGCATTATTTGTTGGGAAATTCACATCTAACTCAGCAGCTGAATGAATTAACTGGGGTAAAGATGCCTGTGATTAAATTATCTTTATTTAGGGGAGTGAAACTATCAGAACATCCAAGAGGGACTATAACATTAATGTTTATTACATCCAGAAAGTATGATCCAAAATAATTACATGAATATCTGATGCCCCAGTTTATATAGAGATAATTGAAGTCCCCAGCAGCATTGTTGGTACTTCAATTACATGTTCAGAAATGTATTATATGAGCAAAACATTGAAATAATAATTATGGTTAGAACAAATGACTTGTTAAGTGTAGCACTTGAACATAGGAAGGAGGCCATGACTACGATTCTAGAGTTGAGTAGAGAAGCAAAGGTCTTATGTATTTTACTTTCTGTAAAATTCTTCCAAAAGGTCCTATGTACTTTACTTTCTGTAAAATTCTTCCAAGTCCAGCAATTTCAGTTTATGCCCTTACTAAGGGTAAGTTATTTAATAAAAGAACACAGCACAGCACATACAAACCACAAACAATTATTTAATAACTTTGTTTTTGTCCTTAGTACAATGGATTTCCTCAGAACACCAGTCCAACAAACAAAAGCCATTTTATAACTTCCACATACATCACATGGCTTGATTAACTGACACAAAAATAATTTTTAAAAGAAAATAATACATAAAACATAAAAATATTCTACCATACTTATAAACAATACACATCCAATATTTGAAATATTTTTCAACTTTTCTGTTTTAACAAACATTTAATATTAACAGAATAATTCAAATCAGAGAATTTATCAGCCTATAACATCAATTGCCAGGCAGTCTCCATTTGCTCAGTTTTGTTCCTGTAATCTCCCCCCTCTAGCATCCATTAAAACCCATTCTAAGCCAAAAAAAAAAATTTGTGCTTTGGATGTTCAGAAACATGTCTAAATAAATGATTATTGGGATTGCTGATTTTAATATCATAATCATGCTCTAATATACTTTTTTAAGATCTTGTTGTCATCACATTATAAAATGCCTTATACCTTTCACATTTGTACACATTTAATAATATTATAACAATCTACAGTCAAGTCTACATAAAAAACAGACCACTTTTCTGTGCACCAGTTTGTTTACAAAACAATTGGAAAATAATAAAAGGAACACCTGAGCTTATTAAAGTTATTGGCGATAGACCATATTTTGTTAATAAAAAGATTAGCAGTACCAAAAATATTTTATGTAGAGATGATCTTGAAATTTCAGCATGTAATACAAATAAACAGAGAGGTACCTTCCCTTGTTGGTAAAGCATGTAGATTTATTTATGAAAGTAACTATATATTGTTGTCAATTGCCGCAGTGGTACGGCGGTAGCGTTGTTACCTCACAGCAAGAGGTTCTCCCGTTCTATTCTTGGCGTGGCTTGGGAGTGCCTTCTGTGTGGAGTCTGCATATCCTCCCCGCAGTTGGGTAGTGTTCGAAAGACATGCGTGCATAACTGGGTGTGCCTTTGTTGAAGGTTGGGCGTCGAGCTGGCACCTCGGTGGTTTGTAAAATCTACTGCCAATCATTAGCGGACCGGAGTTCCTCTGCGGCAACCCCTTACCAGGAAAAAGCCGAAAGACAAACAACAACAACTATATATTGTTGTCAGTTAATAATCAGATCTTTTATCTTAATTATAGGATTACATGTGAGTCCAGAAAACTAAAAGCTTTGAATCCTTCAATTATCTGAATAGACTGGCACAACTCTCTGTATACTTAGAAGCTTACCAGCTACTCAAATGTCATATGTGTCTCACTTTTTGCACCACAAAAGATCCAGTCCTATTTGACCTTCTATTTCATCATGAGAAAGAGCAGCTCTACCAGCACCTATACTAGGAACATACGTCTAAACCACCAAACAAAGAAACAATAGTAAGTGGAGAGAAAGATTTTTAGCTCAACGTATTTCCAGGCAGTGGAGTATGTTATTACCTTTACAGGTCAAAACAGGTTACTACTGTGCCTGCCTTTAAGGCTAGTCTTGATGGTTCTGAGGAAGTCTGAATAGTTCGGATGAAAGCGCTTAACCTGTTCTTGTACTACGAGTGTTTATAATAGTTGGCTTGTGTGTGTTTTTTTGTGGTCGGAAAATTAAACACTTTAAACCAACTTGGTCGATTCTCTGTTCGAGCTGAGTGGAAGGCGAGTCTGTGGATTGAGCGTAGTCTTGATGATTGAATGGGTTGACTCAAATTTACACCCATGTTCTTATGCAAGGCCTTAGTCATTTTGAGAGATGAGCACTGTTAAGTGCTTCTAAACGGTTAAAAACAAAGCCAGCAGGAAGGCTAAAAAACAGTGAAAAGTATTTAATTTAGCGCTGTCGTCTCACAGTAAATGAGACTTCTTCGGAATAACATGTCAAAGGAACAACCAACATTTATAGACACTTGACATCTAATTAGAAGCAATTAACATTGGACCAAGTAAATTTTAAAGCAATAGTAGTCAAACAAAAGCTTTGAACAAAAACATTAAAAACTCAACCCTTAAGTCAATACAGAAATACATATAGAAAAATATAAAAACATTGCAGGTGAAACCTGTTACAACACAACTCATGTTATATAAGCATTTATTTTAAAAATATGTTAGCTAAAAATGCTACATTATTTCCGCTCTGAAGTTGCCTTTAGCTTTAAAATGCTCATTGAGACTTGGGGGTACTGTGGCATTAAGTCTAAGCTGACATTATACTTCTTTTAGTTCCAAAAATAAATTTTGTGAACCTCCCCTTCCCTCAAGTCGACATGGTCAATAATGGCAAATTTAAATTCATGCTGGTCATGAAGTAACAAATGTTTAGCCAAGGCATTGTTTTCATCATGTTTTGTAATGCTATAAATGTGCTGATGAATTCTGGTTTGAAGTTGTCTGATAGTTTTGCCTATATAGAATGCTGGGCATTGCTGACACAATGCTATATAGACAACACCTTTTGAATTACAACTGTATTTTTTCTTCAATGCTATGTGTCCATATTTATAAACGGACATGATTTCTGTCTCTAAGATATACTGACATTGAGTACAAGATCTGAGGGAAGCACCAGTGCATCATGGGATAGGGAATAGGCCTCGAGTTGGTTGAAGACCTCAAGCTTTTGCATTTTGCCAAGTCAGAGCTGAGGATTGGCTCCAAACCCATCAGTAAGAATGAAGGCAAGATGAACAACTCACATGGAACGTTATGGTGAGTACATAACCTCTTTTTATCACTGTAATTGAATTATCTTTAAGCATGTTTTTGTTGCTGGTTTATTTGGTGGAATTTGACCGTACTACTAATAGTGTACTTTTCTGAATTCTTGCTCCTGTGAGCCTAAATCATGGATGAAAAGGGTGAACTTACCAGATATCTTATCCAGTCACCAGATAATAAATACACAAATACATGCCACACCATAATCTGTCTGAAAGACAGAGCATATGTTTTTACCTCAAATCCACTTCTACTGCTTGGAGAGAGAGAGAGAGAGAGAGAGAGAGAGAGAGAGAGAGAGAGAAACATGCCCCACCTGTAGCACCATTTACTTGTTGTGTCTGTGGACACTAGATATCATGGACAGAGCACACTACTGATGTTCCAACAAGCTGTTACAGACATGAAGAATCTGCATCCCTTATATAGTCATGAGGGATAGCCATACTGCTATGGCATCCCATGTTGTGACTTCTTGTGAGGCTAGTTAGGGAAGTTGTGGGTATTAATACTGCCCAATACTTGAATACCCTTCTCATCCTGTGAGAAGGCTTCTCTTTAACATAATGTAGGCCTGAAAGGAAAGATATCCAGGTGTTTCACAGAGAACCTTCATAAGTATCGGTGCCTGTTTTCTCTTCTTCAGGTCTTCAGTCATACGCAAAGAAGCTTGTCCAAACAGAAAATCTCCCATGAAAGATAGCGTTCAGAAAGATCTGTCTCAACTTACTTTTAAAATATGACAAAATAAACCACACCGTCCAGTGACAGCATTCATTGATACTGTTGCTCTGGCTACGGCATCATAGTTAAAGTGCAATGGACTACAAGAAAGCCCACTGAAGAAGCCATTTAAAAGTCATAAACAGAAACTTCTTGACTGCAATACCAGACAGCTCTGTCAGTTTCTGTAAGACCTGATCTATAATGGAGAACTTCAAATAAGGTAGATGATACAGAAAATTAGGGAATATGATACATCACCAGGGACCCATATCAAGAAATCCCCACTGGTCAAGTCCTCCTACATAAATGTCCTCTTTGTTGAATATTGCTAGTGACTACAAGTCCCAATCATTGAGGTACTACAATTTTACTTTGCTAAATCAAAGGTCATACAGGCACAGAGGGAAAAAAAAAACAGTTGGCATTTATTCTACCAACAATTTTCCTTTTTTCTGACCATGTAGCCTTGGAGTTAGCGTATATATAGCAGGGGTGAATCAGAAGGGCTTGTTTCCATAATAAACACTCACTTGTGTGGTCACTTGATTCAGCTTTGTTTCAATACTTGTGGTTTTCTGTTAATGACACTGGCAAAAACAGTTGTATAGTCTGACCTGCAGCCAGTAATTAATATGCAACAGACAGAGGTTATGGGCTTTTACCCCCAAACCACTGTTATCAGTATTTGATGTGAAAGAACCCGCAATATGTGGTTTTACTCCTGCCACTGTTATAAATTGATATGCAAGGGGAAATTGGGCTTTAAGGGTATGAAGTAAATGTCACACTGCTGTCTTGGGTAATAGTCATCACCTTCCACACAAATATGTTCTATGTTGCAAATCTGCAGATCACAGTTATAATTAATGTCTCTCCAGGATTAGAGTTACCTCAGAGTGAGCCCAGTAGCTTCCAGTGCAGCCTTACCAATAATAAAGTGCAACCAGAATTATTTTGTATACAAGCACATACCCACACACACACACACGCACACACACACACACACACACACACACACACACACACACACACACACACACACACACACACACACACACACACACACACACACACTGACATAATAATTTCAGATATGAGGGTAACTTGCATCTCTCCAGCATCAACTCCCTCATTCTCAAGTTTAAAATATGTTGCCACCAGTTAGTCAACACTAACAAAACAAGAACACACATTACTCTTTATGCTTGAAAGAAGCCTAACTTTAAATATTCAAGTGGTAACAATTAGCTCTGAGCAGGTAGCCATTCAAGGATGAATATCAAACAGTTTAGTACACATGTAAAACCTATAAACCCTTAAACAAATAAATGAAAAATCAGCAACAAGCATTCACAATTGAAAAATTAAATTCTTTATGTGGAAAAAAAATAAAAAAAAGCTAAAGCATTTTCTTCTGCATAAATGTTGTTGTTGCTTGTCTTTTGGCTTTTCCCAGTGAGGGGTCGCCACAGCGGAACTCCAGTCCGCTAATGATTGGCAGTAGATTTTCATGAACACCAAGGTGCCCGCTCAACGTCCAACCTTCAACGAAGGCACGCCCATTTATGCATGTCTTTCGAACGCCACCCAACCACGGGGAGGACATGCAGACTCCACACAGAAGGCACTCCCTGCACTTCAGCCGAGAATCAAATGGGAGAACCTCTTGCTGAGAGGCAACAACGCTACCGCTGCACCACCACGGCATATGTACAAACAATAAAAACCTTGCATAAGAAATTGAAATTAAAATATTCAAAAAGACAAATAATTGTCAGAAAATATACAGTATCTTATATATAAATGATGGGCCCAATTCCAAAAGACTTGTTCTCAGTGTGAGTGACCACTGACACTGAGAGCAGGTCTTTTGGAATCTAGCCCCCGTGTAAACCTGTTTATAGAGAGGCCTTACACAGAAGTAAGTCTATTTACACTGACAGCAAGTCTTTTGAAATCAGGGAAGACTTACACTGAGAGCAACTCTTTCAGAATCTGGCCCTAAAAAGGATCCTCTTCAGGCTAAAAGATATAATGTGTCATTATTGACCACATATTCCACATTTAAAAGTGAATTTTCAAAGTCCTTATAGGCAATAGATTCATAATTTGAACTCAGTACCAGGACATCCTTCAGCAAAGAATATAGTAACTTCAGCAGACACCTGTAACTTCAGTAACTTCTGTTACTTTTTGGGTTAACAGGCAGTCCATCTGGGACTTCCAAGATGGCTGCACATTGAATAACAGCTTAATTCTAGCTTTCCCAGTGTGAAAACTGAAAGAAATCAGGAACCCCTGTTCCCTTTGACTTTTTTGGTAACAAGATTTTATTCCAAGCCAGTCTAGGGCGTTGGCCTTTCCATACAAATTCACTTGTTCATCAGATTATTTTATTCAGTGAAAGTTTGGCTGAAAGTATACAGAATGATTGTGCTACATATAGCATGTCAGTAAGAATAGTTGCAAGCCTAAATCCTTTGATGGATCTCTAAAATTGCATATTTTCACCTCTGAATGTATTATTTAGTAGTGATAGTTAACTCAATCAACATGAGTGTTATAGATTGCTCCATTGCTTCTGCTAGCTGAACTCATAGGTATTTTAGACTTTTTTCACCACAAAGAAATAAAACATTGTTTCTAAAGCCTCCTGGTAGAGAATAATTCATGTCTATTGCCTTAGTCCTGGTAAGATTAACTTTGTACAGCAAGACCCTCCCATATTTGTTAAGTAGAGCTGCCAAGCTCATAGGCTGAAATGAAGTAAATAATATATCATCTGTGAATAAGGCAATCCCCACTCCCACCCCCCTCAATTTAGATGACCTAATCCTCTACACATGAGGTAGATGGCATGCAATAGGGGGAATAGTGTGCAGCCCTGATGAGTACCTCTGAACAGCTGCAGGTCCTCAAATGGTCTAGTTGCATTCCTTACCTGTGCCTCTGCTCTAGTGTAGAATCTCTGCAAAAGATTCCTGAATATGGTTGAGAACCCCATTTTGTCCAAACTAAGGAAAAAGAATTCCCATTGCACTCAGTTGAATGCTTTCTCTGTGTCCAAACTCATAATCAGCAGGGGGTCCCAGATTCCTTAACCTTTTGAATGTCCATCATTGTCATGATAATATTATCAAAAATAATCTGTACTCCCAAAAACTTACATTGTTCTGGATGTATTAGTTCTGGTAGAAAACCTACTACTCCTTTAGCTAACAGGCCCATAAATATATTATACCTATGGTTGAGAATTGAGATGGGTCCATTTGAGTGACTTTTAATGTCGCTGTCAGTACAACTTTCCACAAAAGTACATGTATTATTTCCCCTGTTGCACTATGTTCACCTGTCATGCCCACAAAGTATTGATATGTCTGCCTAATAGCTTTCATGTTGGGATTCTGTCTGTGCCTGGTGACTCAGCCACAGACTGGGCCTGTTCCCTCTATATCATCCTCATTTATGGGCTAGAGTTAGGTCTGATCTTGCTGATAGATTATTTCCTGAAAGTAATCCCTTCCAAGAACATGTTTGCTTTTGTTCCAAACTGTGTATAAACTACATTAGGTCTGTATAGGGATACATTAAAATCCACCCCCCCCAAAAAAACTACTAAAACTTCAACCAGTTTTTGGACTGTCTCATATATATATATATATATATATATATATATATATATATGTATGCATATATATATATATATATATATATATATTTTTAATTCTGATTACTACCCTTTCAGCTGCCTGCTAACTCTATGGTTAATCATTGCAGGTTCACTTCTGCAAACCTCCATTCCTCGAACCAAAAACATTGAACATTCACTTAAGTGAATGCTCACATCAGCGAACAGTTTTCCCAAGTAATGGAACTAGTGGCCACCACCAGGAAATTTGCCCTTTTCCCCACTGTAGTGTGATCTCGGAATTATATATATAAAATAAGGGGGCTGTGGGGGCTGTGCCCCAACCCCCACACCCCCACCCCACCTGGGTGGGTTTGACATAGTCCAATGTGTGTGTGGTGATCAAATACTGGCCATCACACACACCATAGTATGTCAAACCCAGGTCAACAAACACCCTGGAATCACCACATTGTAATATATGACCCAGCTTCCACAGTGTTGCAAAGATTTGCTCTTTTAGTACTAAAGTTTTGAAATCCTTCAGTGATTGGTCTAGGTGTTCTGACTCTATTGATTCATGGCTGCCAAGAGGGGTTCATATGATTTTCCTGTTTTGATGGAGTCCTTAGGAATATTAGCCCATCTGGTGATTGTTGCTCTGATAAACTTGAGACAGCCACCACCTTCACTGGACTCTGGAACCCCTTTCATCCTTAGATTCTTGTACCATGTTCTGTCCTCGTAATCCTTAAGCTTGGTTTCACTTCTGAATAAGCCAGTCTTGGCTTCCAAGGGGCAGTTGTGTGTACCTTCATCTCTACATTTTCATCGGTTAATGTTTGATTGACACCTGAATGCTCATTTATGTTCTACATTGATTAGTCTGTAATCATGTTTTCCTACATAATCCTGGGTTGTCTTCTTCACTACTTTTATTTCTTGCAGGATCGTTTGAAGTGACACCTTATTTTCTTGCCTGCCCCTCTGAGGGCTCTTTTTACTGCCACTGCATTCAGCACAGTCTCCTTGTTTTCACGGTGCTCCAAGTGCTGATGAAAATTTGATTTTCCTGCTGCTTTTCTACTTCTTTTTGGCATGTCAGCTAGTTTATCAGTTCCCTGTCACTTGTCTTTAACTACTTGTTGATAATTTTGGGCTACTTTATTTGCCTACTGGGAGCAGAGAGTGAACATGCACCACCATCTCTTAGAAGATCACCATACCAGAAGCACTTTCATTTCTTTCTTGGTTTCTTTCATGAGCAACACAATCAAAAATAAGACTGCATTGTTATACAATAAATATAACAGTTAAATAATAATGTTCAAAAAGCAGATTACTAAGAAAATTAAAACAGAATAATAAAATTATGACAAAGAGAAAATAAGTGAGTCTAAAATATGTATGATATTGAATTTGTTTGGTAAAAATACAGAATAAAATAAGTAAGTCCGAAAACCACATTGTTATAAAAAGCAGATACCTTACAATGTGTTTTTGTCTTATAAAACATATATACATACCCTACTTTTATAAATAAAACTGGCCTCAAAAGAATCAAGCATTTATATATTACCAGTATAAGGCTTATAAAATACCTTCTGAAATAAAAATATCTGAAGAATTTCTTGAAAACAAAAAAATAATTTAATTACTGAAATACAGTTCCAATAGTAGAAAATGCCGATACATGAAGCAAGAAAGGAGAAGGAATTTTGACCCAAGAGCTCCAAATGAAGTCCAGGAATTGCAACCAGTTTTCTTAACTGGGTGTGGCTGCTATGGCATTGATAGCACTTTCATGAAGGAAGGACACAAATCATGAAGGGCAATGTATGCTCAAACTAAGATTTCACACCCACAGCTTGTAGATATAAGCAGCCAATGCAAATTGAGTAGTAAAGATGCTACATGACAGTAACAAAAAAAAGGATGCTGCTGTATCTGAAGGAACAAACATTTTTGATCCTCATTATCAAACTCAACACAAATAGAATAACTCTACTCAAAGCATGATAAGGGTGGCACATCTATTGTTGGGGGCGGGGTTAGCATAATGATTAAGGTGTTTACCTCACAAACACAACATACATGGGTTGATTCTCACAACTGAAGGAAATTGGCTAGATTTAAAAAGGCCCACAAGGGCAACTAGCCTAGTAACTATCTATGCAGTCAAGTTTTAGAGGTCAAATGCTTAATCTGAGCAATGTTTTTAAAACAATAAAAGGAAGATTTTACCACAAATGATATCTGGCTCTTTAATGCTAATTTATTACATAAATCACCCCAGACTATGAACTTTAAAAACAAATGCAACTGTGTTTCAGCACAGGTACTAACAGGAGAAAAATTAGGAGCAGCCCAGGATTTGTAGATTGTATGAATAATCATAGTCTCTAATCATATCTGAGTTCTAGATGGACTACTTTTTAGCCACATTAAAGTATTTTAGTCAGTCTTGTAAAGCATCAATTCCAGACTCACTGTCCTGTGGAAAAAGAGAAGGGGTGGGAGGTTGGCATCATGGCTGAGGTGTTCACCTTACAGACACAAGGGTTTGATTCTCATATGGGGTAATTGGTTAGGCGGCTCACAATGGCAGTTAGCCTAATATTAATCTATAAACCTATGAACCTATAAGAAGTATAGCTAGAGGTTTAACTGAGTATCAGCTGAATAGCACTAAAAACTTCAGACTCATCAGAGAATGATATCATGAAGATGAAGCATGCAAATAACAGAGGACAAAGGACCCCAGCAACAAGTCAAAGGGTAACTCTTAGAAAAAAATATTCCCAGCGATGGTCTATGAGTATGCTCAGAAAGGTAGTATTAAAACCAACTGAGGACTATAGAAAATAGGCCATTGAACTTCTTTGTGTACTCTAGTAGGATTATGAGATCAACTGTGACAAATACAGCCAACAAATCAAGAAAGAGCTGTATAAAATTAAAGTGTGGCTCTCTTGCCACAAATAGGTCATTAACAAAATTCTCAAAAGAGCAGTCTCAGTGTTTTGTCGCTTTCTGAAGTCATATAGAAGTGGATCAAGGATACTGAAATATGATCCAAACAGAGTAGCAATGGCTTTACCAAAAAAAGAAAGGTTAATGATAAGTTTGTAATTTTCCACATCAACACTTGGCTTATTAATAACAGTAGTAACTAAAACTTCCTTTAAATCAGTAGTAAACATACCACTTAAGGAAGATCTAACAATCTGAAAAATAATTGGTTCCAATGTATCTAAAAACAAAGTTATGTACTCACTATAATGCTCCAAGTTTGTTATCCTCGATCTCGCCTTCCTTCTTGTTGATTGGGTTCAGAGCCAATCCTCGGCTCCAACTCGGCCGTATTCTAAAGCTCGAGAGCTTCCACTGGCTTGAGGCTAGACCCTAATTCATCATGCCTAGCGCTAGTTACCCAGCTCTCGTTTGTGATAACCCATAACACTAGACCACAATATACAAATATATAAACTATAGGCATATATAAAAAATATATGTGTATATGCATGCATATATAAGAAAAAAACATCAAGCCATAAGTAGAGACTCTTATTCTAGCCAACTCATAAGGCAGGAAGGGAATCAAGGCCTATATAGACAAAGATGGATAACTCCTCTCAATCCTCCAAGAGGGGGAAGGAGGGTTGGATGCAAGAAGGAAGGCGAGATCAAGGACAACAAACATGGAATGTTATGGTGAGTACATAGCTTCTTTATGTAATGTTGTCCCCATCTTGCCTTCCTTCTTGCTGGTTGGGACCATGTCCCCAGCACCTTCTTGGTTGGCTCAATGGAATATACTCATTAGGACCATGGAATCAAAGGATGCCCTGTTCCAGGAGGCCACACCTACTTTGTAATGAATGATGAAAGTATGGGGGTTACCCACGTAGCTGCTGCACAAACTGAGTCTAAAGACAGTCTGGCCTGAAATGCAGTAGAGGTAGAAAAGTCCCTGGTTGAGTGTCCTCTAATTTTTCCTGGCAGTTTGTTCTGTGAGTTATAGACGTAAGTAATGGTATCTGAAATCCATTTTGATAAAGTCACTTTTGAGACTGAAGTCCCCTTTTGGTTTTCTGCAAAGGATACAAACAATTGGTCAGATTATCTGAATTCCTGTGTTCTGTGCAAGAAGAAATGTAATTGTCTATGAACATCCAGTTGATGGAGTTTATACTCTGCCTTGTTTCCATGGTTCGGAAAGAACACAGGTAGTTCTATCGACTGATTCAGATTGAACTCTGAGCAAAAGTTTGGTAGAAAGGAGGGGCTGGTTCTGAGGGAAACCCTATCTTTGTGAAAAATTAAATAAGGGGGACGAATGGCAAGAGCTTGTAATTCTGATACCCTCCTAACTGAGGTAATGATGATCAAGAAAATCGTTTTCCAAGTCAACATTTTTAGAGCACAAGAACTAGCAAGTTTGAACGGAGGAAGAATCAAGGCAGCTAGGACTAAATTTAGATCCCAAGGAGGAAGTGGTTCTCTTATTGGGGGTCTCAAAAGGATAGTACCCCTCAGAAAAGCTTTGCATAGCCTGTGGGACATAACATTAGAACCCATTTCTCCCACATGAAAGTTGGAAATAGCCACCAATTGAACTCGGATAGTTGCTGCTGCTGCTCCTTGGTTAAAAGGTTCAGTAAGGAATTCTAGTATCTTTGAAATAGGTGCAGTAAAAGGATAAATATTATTTTAGACAGCCCAACAAGAGAACCATTTCCATTTGCTAGTATACAGATTTCTCGTAGAGGATTTGTGAGAGGAAATTAGAATAGGTTGAACTGCTGGGGAGATGTCAGGAAGCCTGGTTAAGATGGGAAGTGGAGGAACCAAGCTGTCAGCTTGAGGGTCTGTAAAGAAGGGTGGAGTGTGCCTGACTGATGCATCAGCAGATCTGGAGCTGGGTCCAGGATCCAAGGCTCTTCCAGAAGATGGGGCCATAGAAACGGAAACCAGATTTGACAAGGCAGTATGGGTCAATGAGGATTAGCTTGCAACCACCAATTTTGTTTTCTGAAGAAACTTGGGAATCAGAGGGAACAAGGAAAAGGCATACAGAGGTCCTGGGGGCCAATCGTGAACAACTGCATCCCTGGGTGATTGTCCCAGTGGGGGGGATAGGGTAAAATAGCTGCCGCATTTGGCATTGATGGATGTGGCATAAGGATCACAGCAAGGCTTCCCCCACTTGCAAATAATCTGGTTTGCAATGTTCTGTTTTAGGGACCACTCAGTAGGCATAAGTATAGCCCTGCTTAGCTTGTCTGCTATCACATTTGATTTCCCGGTGATGTGCATCATGATCAGAAAGCGTTGGGTGGACATCGCCCATTGCCATACTCTTAGGGCCTCTCGACATAAAGGGTAGGATCTGGTTCCACCTTGCTTGTTGATGTACCATACCACTGACAAGTTGTCTGTCTGAATTGCAATCATTCCCGTGGGGAGAGAGCTCTGAAGTGCTTGCAACACCAGGAGCACCACTCTCATCTCAAGGACATTTATGTGCAAGTGGTACTCATGTTGTTGCCAAGTTCTGTGAACAGTCTGCCCCAGATAATACCTCCCCACCCTATCTGGGAAGTGTCCGTGGTCACTGTGGCCACTGGTTGGGGAGGACGAACGGTCTGCCTATCATCAGCTGGGTGGACTGAAGCCACCATTTTAGGCCCTTCTTGCAGGTTTCCATGAAGAGAATTCTCGTTGGTCCGATCCGACCATAAGCTAATCACCTTTAATATCCACATCTTGGCCCCCCCCATTAAGGAAACCACGGTAAAAAATTTCTCCAAAGCCAACTTCATGCTTCTTAAGACAGAAGTGGTGAACTTCATGACACCCATACATATGGACAATCCAGTTACAACTGCTGAATCCTACACAAATGCACTCTATAAGCACTTTCATGAGTGCATGGATCTTGCTATCCCAAACAGAACCAAGACTCTGTCCTTCAAAAAAAGGAAGCCAAACTGGTGGTCCCCTGCCATAAACAAACTGTACAACAAAAGGAAGAAACTGTTGCAAAACAGAGTAAAATCCCATGAGTGGAGGAACTCCCTGGTCAGCCTCAGTAAGAAGCTGAGATCCCTTATAAGTTCCTCCAAAGCTAGATATGAAAATAAAATTGCCACTAATTCTACGGACAACCACAAAGCATTCTATAGCTATGTCCAGAATCTCAATGGCAACACCCAGATCTGCTCTGAGTTACAGTACAACGGCACAAAAATTACAGAACCAGCTGATATTGCCAGCATCTTGGCAGATAGGCTCAGTACTAACTTTACCCCCCCCCACCCCGAAAAGGTCCCATATCTATACAGGAAGAATGCAGAGTGCCTGTAATCACAACTATGCAGGTAAAAGCTGCACCCTCTAAAGCCAGAAACACAGCATCCATGGGACCAAACAACATCCCAGGCTGCGTTTTACACGAACTTCAGATCGAACTGTCTCCCAACTTAAGCACCATGTTCAATAATAGCCTCACATCAGGCTTTGTGCCCACTGAATGGAGCACAAGAACAGTTATCCCACTCCACAAAGGGGGAGCCACCACTGATCCCAGGAACTATCAACCTATTAACCTGATGAGCCTGGTCTGCAAAGCCATGGAACGTATCATCATGGAACTCAAAGACATTGGTAACCTCCAAACTCTGGATCCCACCCAGTTCGGGTTTGTGAAAGGCAGATCATGCCTCCTGAACCAGATCGACATCTTTGAGGCAGTCACCAAAGCCGTAGATGAGGGTAAGGTATTTCACACAGCCTATCTTGACCCCGCCAAGGCTTTCAACACCATCCACCATTCTGGAATTTTAGCTAAACTCACTGAACTAGATATAAATCCCTACATCACAAGATGGGTCACCAACTGGCACCACACTGTAAAAGTTGCAGACTTCAAATCTGACCTCAAAGCAGTGACAAGTGGAGTATCACAGGGTTCTGTCCTGGGACCTCTCCTGTTTGGTATCTACTTCTCTGAAGTACAGGCTAACACAGAGGGCCTCTGGCTAACAAAGTTCACAGATGACTGCAAACTAGGAGCCATAGTCAAGTCTCCAAATGATGTGGACATCCTACAGAAGGGCCTTGCTGAGACAGATGCCTGGTGTCAGAGCCATGGCCTCAAGCTCAATGCCAAAAAGTGCAGTGTCATCCCCTTTGGTAAAAGCTCTGTACCCATGAATTACCACATAGGCAGCAATCTACTTAACACCGAATGTGTTCATAAGTTCATAGGTAGGTACTAGGCTATTGGCACTAGGGCCTATATAAGCCTAGCCAAAAGGTACCCTGGCTTTCGCCACCCAAGAAAATTATTTTCCTGTGCCACTGTTGAGCAAAGCCACAGAAGTGATCCCCGGGGTGAATTTCCTATCTCCCATCCAATCATCAAGATTTTTCTTGAAGAGTGCTAATGAGGAGCTTTGTTTGATATAGATAGGTAGTTTGTTCCAGAGTATGGAAAGTCTCTGGGACAGGAATCTATCCCTCCAGCATGTTCTGTTTATTGTGGTGAAAAGGTTTAGGTCCCTAGAGCATGTATCTCATAGGGATTGGGATTTCTTTAAGTGGAGCATGTCCAAAAGCAATGGGTTTGACATAGCTTTGTGTGTTAGGCAGAGATCACCTCTGAGTAGGCGATATGTGACGGAGTAAAGCTGCTGTTTTTTGAGACGGTCTGCGTAGGGCATCTGTTTGAGGCTGGTAATCCTCTTTGTGAGGTATTTCTGCGGCCTTTCCAGTTGTTGTAGATGTCTTGTGAGGTACATACTAAAAGGGGCATTGTACTCTATAATGGATCTAATGAGTGACGAGTAGAGGGGAACAATGACCTCTTTTTTTCCTGGATGAGAAACCTTTTGTGATGAGGTGTGCCATGTAGAAGGATTTCCTGACTACTGTGGTGATGTGATTATCAAAGGAGAGACTACTGTCCACCTGTGTCCCAAGGTCTCTTATCACACTTTTGGTGTTAAGTAGACTACCGCCTATGTGGTAGTTCATGGATAAAGAGTTTTTACCAAAAGGGATGACAATGCACTTTTTGGCATTGAGCTTGAGGCCATGGCTTTGATATCAGCCATCTGTCTCAGTGAAGCCCTTTTGTAGGATGTCCACATTGTTAGGAGTTTTGATTATGGCACGTAGTTTGCAGTCATCTGCGAACTTCGTTAGCCAAAGACCTTCTGTGTTAGCCTGTACTTCAGAGAAGTAGATACCAAACAGGAGAGGACTCAGGACTGAACCCTGTGGTACTCCACTTGTCACTGGTCTGAAGTTGGATTTGGAGTCTGCTACATTCACAGTGTGGGTTCTGTCAGTGAGCCAGTTCACAACCCAACTTGTGACATAGGAATTTATACCTAGTTTAGTGAGTTTATCTATAATTCCAGAGTGGGGGATGGTGTTGAAAGCCTTGGCGAGATCTAGATAGGCTGTGTGAATCACCTTACCCTCATCTATGGCTTTGGTAACTGCTTCAAAGAAGTCTATCAGGTTTAGGAGACATGATCTGCCTTTTACAAACCCGAACTGGGTGGGGTCCTGAGTTTGGAGATCACCAATGTCATTGTTTATAAGTTCCATGATGATACGTTTCATTGCCTTTCAGACCAGGCTCATCAGGCTAATGGGGTGGTAGTTTCCGGGGTCCATGGTGGCTCCCCCTTTGTGGAGTGGGATAACCATCACTGTGCGCCATTCAGTGGGCACATAGCCTGAGGTGAGGCTATGATTGAACATGGTACTTAGGTGGGGTGCCAGTTCGTTCTGTAGTTCATGTAGAACACAGCCTGGGATGTTGTCAGGTCCCATGGATGCTGTGTTCTTGGCTTTGGAGAGTATGTTTTTTACCTGTGCAGCCGTGATTACAGGAACTTTGCATTCTTCTGGTATAGAGATGGGCCCTTTAGGGGATGAGAGGGGGGCAAAGTTAGCAATGAACCTATCTGAAAGGATGTTGGCAATATCAGTTGGTTCTGTATATTTAGTGCCATTGTGCTGTAGCTCAGAGCAGATCTGAGTGTTGCCATTGAGATTCTTGACATAGCTATAGAATGATTTGTGGTTGTCTTTGCAGTCAGTGGCAATTTTGTTTTCGTAACTAGCTTTGGAGGATTTTATGAGGTATCTCGGCTTCTTACTGAGGCTGACCCAGGAGTTTCTCAAGTCATGGGATTTTACTCTTTTTTTGCAACAGTTTCTTTCTTCTGTTGTAGAGTTTGTTTATGGCAGGGGACCACCAGATTGGCTTCCTTTTTTTGGAGGATAGCAGCTTGGTTCTGTTAGGGATTGCACGATCCATGCACTCATGTAAGTGCTTATAAAGTGCATTTGTGTAGGATTCAGCAGTCATACCTCTATTGTCCATCAGCATAGGTGTCGTGAAGTTTGCCACTTCTTTCTTAAGAAGCGTGAAGTTGGCTTTGGAGAAATTTTTTACGGTGGTTTCCCTAGTGGGGGGTGGGGGAGGGATGTGGATGTCTAGGGTGATTAGCTTGTGGTCGGATCTGACCAACAAGAAATTGAAGTATGGTGTGGAGCACCGGTTGCCCATGTTGGTAATAACCAGGTCTAGGATATTGCTGCCCCTGGTGGGGGTGTGGATAAGTTGATCCAAGGCATTGGAATTTATGAATTCCAGAAAACGTGGAGCACAAGAGTTGGTACATGAGTAGTTTTCCCAGTTAATGGTGGGGTAGTTGAAATTGCCCATTATTAGGGTGTTAGGTTGTACCCTAATATTTTCCAGTCTATCAAGAAATGAGGAGTGGGAATCCTGGGGCATGGTGGGGGATCTGTAGCAAGCTACAATTTGGATTGCGGTCTTGCCCAGAGTTAGTTGCACTTGGATAATCTCAGATGCAGTATGCTGAGCAACTAGCCTGGAGGTGTGGATATCCTTAATGAATATGGACATGCCTCCACCTTTAGTGTTTTGGTCCAGGTTAGGTGGCCAAAAGGTGTGGTATGAATTATAGTCTGGTAATGCAGGGGTACTCTCTGGAGCCTTGAACCAGGTCTCTGTCACTGCACAGATGTCGATGTTCTCCATTTTAAGGAGTGCCTCGAGTGAGTGCATTTTGGGGTTTAGACTTCTAGCATTGAGTAGCAATTCCCTCAGATTCTTCTTGCTTGTACCTGTTATGGTGGTGAATTTGTCATTTGAACCTTGCCTAAAAAGGTACTATAGGGGTGGCTAGATCCTTAGCCAGTATCCGGAATCCCAGGGGCAACAGGTGCAGGCCATCTCTGGCAAAGCATTGTGGTTTGTTGATCATGTCATCTCAGGCAGACAGATACTGGATCCCCTTAGAATGACAACAGAAGCTTAGCCAATTGTTGAAGTCAGTCATTTTGTCCTTGTACTGTGGTATCATTCTGGGTGATGGCAGGATGCTACTTAGGGCTGGGATCATAACTTCCTGGGCTACAAGATTGGAGAGCTCCTCCATGTCCCTTTTCATGTAGTCCAGGGAGGTACATTTCAGGTCATTCCACCAACATGGACAATGACAGAGTCATATGTGTACTTGTTGTGGAGTGACCTGAGTGCATGCATTATGTGGTGGATCCTGGCACCCGACAGGCAGCTGACAGTAACTTTCTCCTTGTTTAGCCTGGTGAGTGGAACATCAGTGTGCCTGACTATAGAGTCACCTATGACTAGAGTGTTGGGTACATTGTTATGCCTTATGGGCTGTGGTTGAGTGGCACACTGAGTTTGTGGGCTATGTGTCATTTGGGTTGTGTTGGGGGGGGGTTGCTTGTGTTTCTGCTTTGGAGGTCCCTGTTGCTTGGGCAGGTTTTTACTGAGAGCCTCCGTGAATGTAGGTGTGTGTTTTGTGTTTCTATGTGTGTGTTTTGGTGGTGTAGGTTTTGAGGGACTATGTGCTGAGTGTGGTGTGGTGCAAGTGTTTATCTTTTCCTCTTGACTGTCTTTTCCAGTCTTGGGTGAATACAGCTTTGCTTCCAGTTTGGCTATATAAGTGCATCTCTCACAGGTTGTAGTGTTGGGTGGTAGGAGGAGAGGGTTGTCTGTGTGCATGAGGCAATTGCTGCATTGCCCCAAGATGCCCAGATTCATTAGGTAGACAGGAGAAAACACCAGGAGCTGACCTGTGCTTATTTGTTAAGTACTAGAAACTGTTTTCCTCTAGACAAGTGAGGAAAGTTGAGTGCTGTAGTAATTTGTAGCTTATTTAGTGCTTACAACGAGTTCTGAACAAGTGCTGAGCTCAAAGAAACAGACGAGTGCTAAAACTAAAAAATTGGCTAGTTCCAAGAAACAAATATAAGCTAGAAGGCTTCCCTCCAACACAGAAAGGCTTGGGGGCTCAGAAGCCTACAAATAGTCCTGGACACAGCGAATCTTTATCCAGACTAGACTACCCACATGAAAGACAGGAAACAACCCTAGAAATTAGTTTTTGATTATATATATTTTTTTTAAGTGGAAAGAGAAAGGAGGAGCAGAAACTAAGTGGATTGGCCTTTTCAGATGTTCTCCCTGTATTGGGTAGAATGAGGTAATAACACTAGAATGGAAGGAGTGTCCTAGATCAAATTTACAGTAGGGGTGGGCAACTGCAAAGCCACCAACTATAAGAACAGCATACCAATAGAAAGGGAGGGTGGGAAACAAACTGCAGAAATGTTTCCCACAGCAGAAAAGCAGCAGTGAGCATTTAAGTTAAAGTTTTAAACAGATAAAGGAACCTCTAGAGAAAGCTTTTAACTGCAAACACATTATCAGAATCAAACAACCCAAACAGATGCTTAATAAAAGTGGACAATTTCCAGTTAATACCTCACACAGTGAAGCTAGCTTGAAAAGTATACAGTAGACAAAGTGCTATAAATAACTCGAAAAAATAAACAAAAAAACAGGATACTTAATGTTATATATTATAGATCCAAGTTTGCTCAGTGTCCTTCCTTCGATTAGCTCAGTGTGAATTGACAGAAACACTCACAAACTTAACTTCTTAGGTAAGAGAACGTTGAAACCTGAGACGACTTTAAAAAAAATCTCAAAAGAACCAATGAGGTGCTTACTCTAAGCTGTAGTCCAGGTGACCTCAGTCAGCCAATGACCTTAAACAATCCTCTCTCACTGAAATGCCTGATGGTTTTGGCTAAACCAAGATGTCCCTGAACATGTGCTCAGACACACAGCCTTCACAAACACTAGGCACAAACACAAGCCTGAATATGAACAATGCTACAAATATCCACACTACTTAGAAACAAACTGCAGAAATGTTTCTCACTGCAGAAAAGCAGCAGTGAGCCTTTAAATGAAAGTTTTAAACAGATAAAGAAGCCTCTAGAGAAAGCTTTTAACTGCAATGAAGTTATCAGAATCAAACAACCCAAACAGATGCTTAATAAAAGTGGACAATTTCCAGTTAATACCTCACACACAGTGAAGCTAGCTAGAAAAGTATACAGTAGACAAAGTGCTATAAATAACAAAAAAATAAGCAAAAAACAGGATACTTAATGTTATATATTATAGATCCGAGTTTGCTCAGTGTCCTTCCTTCAATTAGCTCAGTGTGAAATGGCAGAAGCACTCACAAACTTAACTTCTTAGGTAACAAAAAGTTGAAACCTGAGACGACTTAAAAAAAAAGCTCAGAAGAACCAATCAAGTGTTTACACTAAGCTGTAGTCCAGGTGACCTCAGTTAGCCAATGACCTTAAACAATCCTCTCTCACTGAAATGCCTGATGGCTTTGGCTAAACAAGATGTCCCTGAACATGTGCTCAGACACAGCCTTCGCAAACACAAGGCCCAAACACAAGCCTGAATATGGACAATGCTACAAATATCCACACTACTTAGAAACAAGCTGCAGAAATGTTTCTCACAGCAGAAAAGCAGCAGTGAGCCTTTAAATGAAAGTTTTAAACAGATAAAGGAGCCTCTAGAGTAAAATTTTAACTGCAAACAAGATATCAGAATCAAACAACCCAAACAAATGCTTAATAAAAGTGGACAATTTCCAGTTAATACTTCACACACAGTGAAACTAGCTAGAAAAGTATACAGTAGACAAAGTGCTATAAATAACTTGAAAAAATAAGCAAAAAAAAACAGGATATTTAATGTTATATATTATAGATCCGAGTTTGCTCAGTGTCCTTCCTTTGATTAGCTCAGTGTGAAAAATAAGTGATAAGAAACTTTGGGACCTAGGTGGACAGTAGTCTCTCCTTTGATAGTCACATTGCCACAGTAGTCAGGAAGTCCTTCTATGTGGCACACTTCATCTTAAAAGGGTTCTCATCCAGGAAAAAAGAGGTCATTGTTCCCCTCTACTCGACACTCATTAGACTCATTATAGAGTACAACACCCCTTTTGGAATGTACCTCACAAAACATCTGCAGCAGCTGGAAAGGCCACAGAAGTACCTCACGAAGAGGATTACTGGCCTCAAACAAATGCCCTACACTGACCGTCTCAAAAAACTTCAGCTTTACTCCATAGCATATCTCCTACTCTGAGGTGTTCTCTGCCTAACATATAAAGCTATGTCAAACCCAGAGCTGTTGGACATGCTACACCTAAAAAAATCCCAATCGCTCCGAGCTACATGCTCTAGGGACCTAAACCTTGTCACCACAATAAACAGGACATGCTGGAGGGATAGATTCCTATCCCAGAGACTTCCCATACTCTGGAACAGGCTATCCATCTATGTCAAGCAAAGTTCTTCATTAGTACTCTTCAAGAAAAATCTTGATGAGTGCATGGAAAATAGGAAATACACCCCTGAGGATCACTTCTGTGTCTCTGCTCGACAGTGGCACAGGAAAATAACTTTCTTGGGTGGCGTAAGCCAGGGAACCTTGTTGGCTAGGCTTACGTAGGCCCTTGGGCCGATAGCCTAGTACCTACCTATGAACCTATAAGAATTTTGTGGGATATGGGTAGATCTTGCATGAACTATTGAGCAAACAGGAGCCACTTCAATAACCTCATGTGGCAGCGCGCCAGGGAAACTAGTGTTATTGCTGCCTCCATCGAGCCCAGGACTTTCAGAACAAATCTTGCTTGAGTCTTTTTCCTCCCGATTAAAGTTGCAACTTGGTGTCGAATGGCTGACACCCTTTCCTGAGACAATTTTGCTATCATGTCTTTGGTGCATAGATCTGCTCCTATAAATGTAATATATTGACAGGGCAACAAGATGGACTTTTTGCAGTTTATAGTGATTCCTAGCTGAGAGCAGAATTGGAGTGTGGTGTCCCTTGTCTTAGTTAGTCGACGCTTGGTGGTGGCCTTAAGGAACCAGTCATCCAGATATGGAAACACCCATAATCCTAGATGCCTCAGATGAGCCGTGACTACTGCCATGCATTTGGTGAACATCCTGGGGGCTGTGGTGAGGCCAAAAGGCGGAGCTCTGAACTGGTAGTGACTGGCTCCCAGTCGGAAGCGTAGAAATCTGGGTTGCCTGTCCATCTTGATATGGTAGTATGCATCTTGGAGATCGATGGAGCACATCCAATTGTCTTTTCCCAGAAAGGGAAGTATGGACTGCAGTGTCACCATCTGGAAATTTGTCTTCTTGACAGATTAGTTGAGTCTGCTGAGGTCCAAAATGGGCCTCCAGTCCCCTGCTTTCTTTGGTACTAAAAAGAACCTTGAGTAAGTTCTGGACCTGATTTGGTCTGCAGGGATATCTCGGATGACTCTTTTTCTTAGCACCTTAGCCTGAGCAATCTCGAAGCTTCAAACGGCAAACAAGATCTGTTTAACTAGCGCTAGGCATGATGGGATAGGGTCTAGCTCTCGAGCTTTAGAATATGTCCGAGTCAGAGTCAAGGATCAGTTCCGAACCCAACCAACAAGAAGGAAAGCGAGATAGGGACAACCTAACATCAGTTCTTAATCAATATACCTGCTACTAGATCCACCATACAGGCAATGTTTATGTATGAAATCAAATCCAGAATTTCAGAAGGAGTTAAGATACTGAACTCAGAAAGAATGCAGAAGGAACATGTCTGGCATTAGTCACTTACTAGAGAGCAGATATAGAAAGTTTGTTTTCTAGAACATTCAGTACTATTCACTAATAACTAAACAATATCTCCACATTCTTAATTATTAAAATCTTTCTTCTTAATCAAACAATCTAGTCTACAAAGTCTACTAATGACTTTAAAAAGTTATGAAAGCCTGTTAGAAGATGAAGAAATTCTTGAAAAGAATACAATTTTACTAGAGATTTTAGATTGTGTAAAGCTAATCAGACTTAAGTATATAATCAGTAATGCACCATTGCTTACTAACTTATTCTAATCTTTGCACAGCTCGTCTAAGGGAATACAGACCATGCTCAAAGCATAATTCACACTGACTCAACAAAACTGGATAAGAAAGTTCTGTGGCTAGTACTTCAAGGGCATACAAGACTATGCTGTTGTAAAACATGATATTTCAATATGGATTTTCAGAATTAAGGGTTATTTCTTTCAACAAAGGTAGAATATTAACAGGTGTAAACATTTTCAGATGCCTACATCCAACTAGTGCAATGTCAGGGAGTTTAATGGATATGTTCTAATTAAAACAATCAAGACAGATATAACTGTGTCCTGGAAAATCAAGTCAAGCGAGCAGCCTTTAATAAATGTCAAAATGTTAGTCATTAAAAAAATACCCTAGCACTCTCTTTATTAAGAGATAACATAGCATCACAAATAACATGCAACATAACATAATAGAGGTAGCCCAACCCTCTTCAGCAGAGTCAAATACATTTAAATACCACAAATTAAGTTATAACTATCCATCCTGGGGATGTGTAGTCTAACATTCTGTTTCCGTTTTAAGTTCAAGTGCCACAGCCTGGTTATAGTACATACAGTCCTTATGTATATAGTTGAAAAGTTCAGTTATTTTGACACCAAAGGACAATGCACTCCGTTTGTTTCCCTTTCAAATATATACTCCATATCACTTTAAAGTCCACTTTCTATATAAAAATATAAAAAATATTGTCATTAAGCCCTTCATGTGCAATGTTATGAGATAATCACTCTGTACTACATTTTCACATATTGCCTATGTAAATAAATTCATTACTCCCATTCATAAAATATACCTGAATAAACTTCTGTCATATATTCACTGATTAATTGCATTTGGTTATATTCATAGTAGAATATTAACATTCAACATTTTAAAGGATAATTTGTTTTGTTTGAACTTTGCATTTCTAGTCAATGGTTGTACATTAATAATTTCACACAGTTTCATGAGATTTGCTCTGCCAAAAAAGTTGTTTAGTATTGATTGCTTTGCCACATATTTACTAATGTACTTATTTACAGCATGTACCACTGACCTTTAATGTTCCCATTAAAATTTCAGTTGTGTAATCCATACTATCAACTTGATTATCACACAATTTCCTTTTGTCTGTTGCATGTCCCATCTCTTCCTTTTTTTAGGAACTACCAGCTTTCGAAACGATGTTGTCCCCTGCACATATGGACCAGTCTCATTGCCAGTCTGTTGTGTATTTGCTGTTGGTTTCCTTAGTTGGGTGACCGATTTTGTAACATATAGCAAACTGAAACCATACCGTTGTTTACAAACATACTTTTCATTTTGCAAATTTCTGCCTTTGATATATCATCATGTACTGTGCTTTGATGCATTTAAGTCAATTTCATAACAGTAAGACACATTAAAGAAACAGAAACTAAAACAGTTAACCCTTTACTGTATGCATGGAGTTGTTTCTCACCCTGTGAAGATGCTGCAGTCCCTGAGGCATCTTGGTAAAGCTTAACTATTTGTATAATACATTGAATCTAGAAGTTTTTAAATTGAAGAGTTATGCATACTACTGCACAAATGGTTCTCTCCATTCACAGACTGTGAAGCTGTATGCAATGAAAGACATTTACTAGTAATGCTATAGCAATAATGCCTTTGGGGGCAGGAATTATAGCAAGATTTATTCTGAAATTAGCAGATCTGATCCTGAAGGTGATTAAATAATCATGCCAAGAGGGAGTAAGATCTCACCATCTGAGGCATTACTACTACCGTACAATAGAGATGTTTTAGTTATTTTCAAGTGTCTTGAAAACACTGAGCATGCATGGTCATGTTATGCCTATGTAGATTTCTTGTTTCTTGTTTAAGAGAGGAGATGGTCTTCTGAAGATCTTGGTTAAATTACGATCGCTCAACTATGTTTAACGTGCAATTATAGTCTGAAGAATTCTTACCATTACCCAAGGCACGGATCTGAAATATTCCCTCTAAAGCACTTTAGTTTCTAGTTAGCTTCTTAGTATAAGATGTGACAACCGTGCCCTGGGCCAGCAATCAAGGAGCCTCAATCCTCATCATTAACACCAGTGAGGGGCGTCTCATATAGGAGGAAAGGATAACAAATACACACAGTAAAGTGCAATTTCCCTTAAAAGCACACAGAGATCACAGTCAGTCCAGGGCTGGTCGCTCCCTTGCTCTCCAGGTCCCCAATAAGACTTCCCACTGGCACAGCTATAGGGTCCAGATCTCAGCCTAGTGGTCAAGCTAAAACCTCCAGCCAGTGCTTCATGTCCCTGCCCAAGTAGCTCACACACACACACACACACACACACACACACACACACACACACACACACACACACACACACACACACCTTGAGAAGAGTTTATACAACCACACAGACACTCCTGGGGAAGGCTGGCACAGCTTCTCCAGCTGTGCCCCTTTTACCCAGACTATATAGTAGTACCACTTGCCACCACCCACTAATATTTATCAGCTACTAACAGGCTCTTAAAAGGGTGTCCAATTATTACTGTGTAATATTATTATTATCCAATTGGTAAGTGTGACTAAACAGTCAAGGCTTATTTGGAATGACTTGTACAGTAATCACTATAAATATGCAATGTATTCTAGTGCTTTACTTATCTCTACACAAAGCAGCCACAGTTTAAAGGTTTTAAAATATTTAATAATAAATAATAAAAACACAAGACAATATTTTTTACTACACAGTGCTAGTCAAGAGTTCAGAGATCATAGAGAAATACTTAAAATAATTCAATAGTACAGTTCTGACATCACAGAAAAACACTTAGTCTAATCTTTCTAGTTTCTAGCTATTTCTAAGAGAAAACACGCTTCCAAAATAACTTACATAAATAATACAGGCAGAGTGCTGATGAGTTGGATGGTCAAGACAAAAATGCTTAAAGCTCTCTGATCCTCTCTGTTTTTAAAATCACATTTCTGGTTCCCATTACATCATTCTTCATACTTCCTTGGGTTCCCAGGCTAACAGAAACTACATTTACATTTACATTCTTAACATCTCCTTGTGTTATCTTGCAGCTGGTCAGGAAGCAGAGCAATAAAAATACATTTGCATGTTTAAATCTAGCAAATTAACTCTTGGTTAAAACAATAGAAAGAATGTCTTCATCTAGACATGCCAGAGCTGACTTTAGATCAAAGGGTCACAACATGTTTTATGTGGTCATCAGAGAGCACTGTTTCATTTTTTTCAGTTCCACATCTAACAGCAGTTTTTTTCCCATTTAAGACAATAAGCCTGTGTCTTACATTAATATTTGCAAATGATAAAATTCTATCTGGCTAGGCTGGCATCCTTCAAATTTCTCCCCCCTTGGAGAACTCAAGCTAGTTTTTCAAGTCACCCTTGAGAAATGCTGCTTGAGAGTGTTAGGTCTATCTGAGTATACCTTACCCCATTCTCTGTTTTGAGAGCCCATCTGCATTGGCATTGCTAATCCCACTGCGGTGCTGCACTGACATATCATATGCTTGCATCCCTAGGCTCCATCTTAGCAACTTGGCATTTTGCTGGCTGGCTCTGTGTAACCATGTTAGGGGGTTGTGATCTGTCATAACAGCGAATTTCCTTCCGTACAGATAATGCTAAAGTTTCTGCAGTGCCCACACTATGGCTAGACATTCTTTTTCTACAGCGGCATAGCATTCCTCCCTGGGTTGGAGCCTATGACAGAGATAAACCACTGGGTGCTCTTCTCCCTCTGATGAAATCTGGCTAAGTACAGCCCCCACCCCATGGTTTGAAGCATCCACCTGCACAACAACTTTTTTGCTGTAATCTGGACTGGCTAACACAGGGGGTCCTCCCAAAGCGTATTTAAGCTTCTGGAATACCTGCTCACATGCTGGGTCCGCACTACCTTATCTGGCCTGTTCTTCCTTGTCAGGTCTGTGAGGGGAGCAGCTATGGTACTATAACTGGGGATGAACTTTCTGTAGTACCCTGCTGTCCCTAAAAATGTCCTCACCTGCTTTTTAGTAACAGGTGCAGGCCATGCCTGAATGGCTTCCAATTTGGCAGGTTCTGGCCTTATCTTACCACTCCCCACCCTATGTCCTATGTAGGAGACCTCTTCCATACCCACCTGACATTTGCTCGGCTTAATGGTCAGCCATGCCCTCTGTAGTCTGCCCAGCACCTCCCTGACATGTTGAAGTTGCTCTTGCCAGGAATGGCTGTATAAGGCAATATCATCTAGGTAAGCATGGGCAAACCCTCCTGCTCCTGCTAGGATATGATCTACCCACCTCTGGAAAGTTGCTGGGGCTTTCTTCATCCCAAAGGGTATCTTTGTGAACTCATACAAGCCAAAATAAGTCACAAAGGCTGACTTCTCTCCAGCACTGGGAGTCAAGAGCACCTGCCAGTAACCCTTGGTAAGATCAATGGTTGTAAGATACTTAACCCCACCCAGCTGATCTAGGACCTCATCTGTCCTAGGCATGGGTAAGCATTTGACTCTGTGTGACTATTTAATTTCCTGTAGTCCACAAAGAATCTGGTGCTGTCATCCTTCTTTGGCACCAGCACCACTGGGGAGGCCTAGGGACTGTTGGACTTTTGAATCACCCCTAGTTCCAACATCTCCTGTACATCTTCCCTCAGAGTCTGTTTGACTCTCTCAGGCACTCTATAGGGGCCTGCCTAATAAGCCTTTGGGGTCCTGGATCCACCTGGTACTGCCCCAGGTGGATGCATCCTGGTTTCCCAGTGAATATGTCCATAAATTTCTGCAACACTGTTCGTATTTCTCAAACCTGGGTAGGAGATAGCTTCTGGGACATTGCTACCCCTTCCACTGAGGTGTCAGCCCGAGCATCACTGAGGATATCAGTCCCCAGATCTCTCTCAGACTCCTCCTGCAATCCACTGAAAATGCTCAGCACAAGGGCCTCCCTATCATGGTAAGGTTTCATCATGTTAACATGGTACAATTTGTGCCACTGCCTTCTGCCTAGCACTTCCACCATGTAGTTAACATCACTTACCTTTCCTACTAACATGTAGGGTCCCTCCCAAGCTGCTTGCAGCTTGTTGTGTCTGACAAGAATGAGAACCATTGCCTGCTGCCCCACAGCATACTCTCTAGCTCAAGTATTCCTGTCATACCACACCTTTTTCTATTGTTGGGCTTCTGTCAGGTTCTCCTGGGCCAAGTCCATGAGTTTCCTGAGCCTTGTCCTGAAGTTTAGGACGTATGCCACAACAGACTCCTTGTGAGAGTGGCACTCACCTTCCCACTCATCTCAAATTAAATCTAGAGGTCCCCCACCCTATGCCCATACAGCAACTCAAAGGGTGAAAAACCTGTGGATTCCTGGGGAATCTCTCTGTAAGCAAACAACAGATGGGGCAAATAGTTGTCCCTCCCCCTCTTAAACTGATCTGCAAATGCCCATAGCATGGACTTGATTGTAGAGTTTAACCTCTCAACAAGACCAGTAGTCTGGGGATGGTAGGGGGTGGTCTTCATGTGCTTCACCCCACAGGACTTCCACAGACAAGCCAGGAGGTCTGACATGAAATTGGCACCTCTGTCAGTCAGTATTTTTTTGAAACCTACCCTGCTAAAACTCTCTAACAGAGCATTTGCCACCTTTTCTGCCTCAATAGAGGGCAAAGCCACTGCCTCAGGGTATAATGTAGCATAATCCACTACCACTAGGATATGCTTTTTCCCTGTAGAACTTGGGGTACTCAGAGGACCCACAATATCCATAGCTACCCTCTGAACCAAAGGAGCTCTCACCTTGTCTCCTGCCTTGCCTACCTTTTGGCACTACTCACAGGTCCTGCAGTACCCTGTTACATCTCAGGAAATTCCAGGCCAATAGAAGTTCTGCATAATACACCTCTTTGTACATTTTATGCCCATATGACCTGCAAAGGGAATATCATGGGCTATGGCTAGAAGCACCAGATGGTAGGCTCTAGGCACTACCAACTGCTGTACTCTCTCACTTTCTAGCCCTCCCTCAGGGGTCCACTCTCTGTATAGTAACCCTTTGTCCCAGTATACAGGTTCCCACTTTCTTTGAGAATCAGGTGCCTCCCTAGCTACCTGCCTCAGGCCTTGCAATGTAAGTCTGAGAGCTGAGCCTGTCTCAACCCCCTTCTTGTAACCCTTCCCAGCTCCCCTTCCACAGGAAGTCTGGCATCCTTTGACAGTGGTGCCTCACTATCAACCTGGGTACTACTACTCACCTCTACCTTTGCAGTCAGTCTGTCCAAGGGAACATCAGTACCCACAAGCAGCTGTGGCTCACCTTCAGTCTCTCTGCTACAGATTAGCTCCCTCCCTGAAGTAACCACCTCACCAGTCCTGGCTGCAAGTATGCAGTCTGTGTGGGTCTCCCCCAGGCTATCAGACTTACCTGCTTGTCTCCAAGCCTGACTGTGTGTAATTGCACAAGCACAGGGTACTGCACTATCAAAATCCTTCCCTATCAGGACATCTGCAGGTATATCCTCAAACACACCTACTTGCTGGCTTCTTTTTCCACCCTCCCAGTCAAGGTGAACCCCAGGCAAAGGTATGTGGAATGGGATACCTCCTAACGCCCTGACTGAAGTAGACTGCCCAGGCAAGTAGTGCTCCTCTGTAACAATTGCAGACTTTACAATGGTTATATCAGAGGCTGTGTCTCTCTTGTCAATGGCCTCTTTGCCATTCACTACAATAGGATATAACCTCTGCTGGTAGTTTGGTACCCTTGTTGTCCCAAGACAACCTACTGTTGGCATTTTGTCTTTCCTACTTACTGGCTCCCTCACCTTTTGTTCCCCACCTTGCCTCTGTGGACACCTGTATGCCACATGGCCCCACTGGTTACTTTCAAAACATTTAACCGTAGCTCATGGACATGTACCTGGACTAGTGGCTTCCCCTGCTGCTGGCAGATTCTGTTGGGGCAGTCTGTGCTGCCCACCCTGAGTTCCTTTAGACCCATGAGCAGTACTGGGGGTCTCTTTCCTGTGCAGGGCTGCCCTGCTTGCCAGGTATAGGTCTCCCTTCTTCTCCAACTCATCTGAAGTAGCACATTGTCTATCAGCTAACCAGATCCTCACGTCCTCAGGCAAAGTGCTAAGGGCATGTTCCCTCACCAAAAAAATCTGCCAGCCCTTCAGAAGTGGTGACCTGACATCCACTCATCCACCTATGGAAATAAGTTCTCAGTTCAGCAACATATTCGCACACACTTTCATCTGTCTTGTGTCTATGCTCACGAAACCTTTTCCTATATGTTTCAGGTGTTAGCTTAAACAATTCTAACAAATGATTTTTAACAGCAGTATAATCAAAACGCACATCAGACATTTTTGACAAAACAGTTACAGCTTTACCATGGAGTAAGGGGGTCAGGAACCGTACCTAGAGACTTTGGTCAACCCCATACTGTTTGCACACCCCCACAAACATATGAATGAAACTATCAAAATGATCCCCCCTCTTTAAACTGCGGAAGATATTTACTGACCTGTTGTGCTTCTGGGGTCCAGTTACTCCCTTCCCCAAAACCTCCATGACTGGAGAAGAGTCAGCATCTCCTTCTCATGCTACCTCTGACGCTCCTTTTCCTCAGCCTCCAGGCATAGCAGTTTCCATTTTCCTCAGCCTGCAAACATTGCAGTCTCTCTGCTGCTTCTAATTCCACATGCCTGGCCTTCAACTCAAGTCTCTTTAGCTCCAGATGGATTTTTAAGTTCTCTGCAAAAAGGTTGAGCTGTCTATTCTCCAAGGGTATTATATCTCCACTGCCAGTCTGATTGTCCTCCTGGTTGCTCTTTTCTGATGCAGCTGTAACCAAGGCTGCAATCAAGTCTGCCTTAGTCAGGTTTCCATGCACCAGTCCCCTAGCCTGGCACATCTCAGCCAGCTGGCTCCTTATCAGCTTTCCATACTCCTCTGCTGGCATGCTGCTGCTCACCCTGACTAACTAAGCTAACAAAAGAAATAAAACAATTGTGATCTGAACTTTGAGTATTCATTGTGTGGCTGATTTAGAAAACAAAACACCTTCAAAGCTCACTGTACACAAGCTACAAGAATTCACTTTACCCACACCACTACAAGCCAATTAGTATTTGCCAACCAATTAATATATGGTGTGGATATCCCACCAGTGCCAAACAATTAATATGTGATGCCCGTGCCCTGGCCTAGCAATCAAGGAGCCTCAATCCTCACCACTAACACCAGTGAGGGGCTTCTCATATAGGAGGAAAGGATAACAAATACTCACAGTAAAGTGCAATTTCCCTTAAGAGCACACAGAGATGACAGTCAGTCTGGGGCTGGTCACTCCCTTGCTCTCCAGGTCCCCAGTAGGACTCCCCACTGGCACAGCTATAGGTCCAGATCTCAGCCTAGTGGGCAAGCTAAAACCTCCAGCACCATCTCTGTCCAACCAGTGCTTTGTGTCCCTGCCCAAGCAGCTCACACACACACACACACACACACACACACACACACACACACACACACACACACACACACACACACACACACACACACACACACACACACACACACACACACACACACACACACACACACACACACACACACACACACACACACACACTTTGAGAAGAGTTTATACAACCACCCAGACACTCCTGGGGAAGGCTGGCACAGGTTCTCCAGCTGTGCCTCTTTTACCTAGACTATACGGTAGTACCACTTGCCACCGCCCATTAATATTTATCAGTTACTAAAAGGCCCTTAAAAGGGTGTCCAATTATTAGTGTGTAATATTATTATCCAATTGGTAAGTGTAACTAAACAGTCAAGGCTTATTTGGAGTGACTTGTACAGTAATCACTATAAATATGCAATGTACTCTAGACATTTACTTATCGCTACACAAAACAGCCACAGTTGAAAGGTTTTACAATATTTAATAATAAATAATAAAAACACAAGACAATACGTTTTACTACACAGTGCTAGTCAAGAGTTCAGAGATCACAGATAAATACTTAAAGTAATTCAGTAGTACAGTTCTGACATCACAGAAAAACACTTGGTCTAATCTTTCTAGTTTCTAGCTATTTCTAAGAGAAAACACACTACTAAAATAACTTACATAAAGAATACAGGCAGAGTGCTGATGAGTTGGATGGTCAAGACAAAATGCTTAAAGCTCTCTGATTCTCTCTGTTTTTAAAATCACAGTCCTGGTTCCCATTACATCATTCTTCACACTTCCCTGAGTTCCCAGGCTAACAGAAACTACAGTTACATTCTTAACATCTCCTTGTGTTATCTTGCAGCTGGTCAGGAAGCAGAGCAATAAAAATACATTTGCATGTTTAAATCTAGCAATTTAACTTTTGATTAAAACAATGGAAAGAATGTTTTCATTTAGACAGGCCTGATCCAAATTTAGATCAAAGGGTCCCAACATGTTTTACTTGGTCAGCAGAGAGCACTGTTGTTTTATTTTTTTCAGTTCCACATCTAACAGTAGTTTTTTTTTTCCATTTAAGACAACAAGCCTGTGTCTTACATTAATATTTACAAATGATAGAATTATCTATAAAATTCTATCTGGCTGGGCTGGCAGCCTTCACATAAGACAATCCATTTGACAGAACATAGACTCATTCTAAGGTATCTATGTAGAAAAAACAATAAAAAAATAAATAAAAACTTCCACATGATACACAAAACTTGCCTTCAGGTAAGGCTTTAAAATAACTATAAAATATATCCTAGCCACTAACAGTTGTGACAAATGTGGATTACTTGACAAAGCAAAATATTAACAAGCCTCCGTTCTTCTTTTTTTTGGTGGAAGAGCAATATTGCCCCTATGTCTGCAAATATCAAGCCTCCCTGCAATCATACATACACTGTTTGAGGGGGGCCTTCACCCAGACAGCCATGTAGGTGGTTTGTGCTCTCACTGACATCCTGGCAAGGAGAGCTTTTCTGTTCTCATGGACTAGCCTTGTCCCGGTGGTGCATGAGCACTTATGTTACTGCAGAACCCACCCTTTGGTCTTTGCATGTGAGCCCCCCCATGCATTATATATAACAGCCTTTACTACATATCACTCCCTTTGCCATCCTCAGATTCATTACCCGGGCCCCTTTCCCATCCTCAGATTCATTACCTAGGCCCCTTACCCATCCTCAGATACATTACCCAGATGCCTTTTTCATCCTCAGATTCATTACCCAGGACCCATTCCCCATCCTCAGATTCATTACCCAGGATCCCTTTCCAATTCTCAGATTCATTACCCGGGCCCATTTACAATCCTCAGATTCATTACCTGGGCCCCTTTCCCATCTTCAGATTCATTACCCGGGCCCCTCTCCTGTATTCACTCACTCCCCTTTTCCTTTCATCACCCTATTCTTATCATTGTCAGTCTCCTTCTAGCTTCTGTGTCCTAATCTTCCAAACCTTCTGATCTTTCCCCCAGCTTTTCTGCCATACTATCTACCTCCTTCTTTTACATCCATTCCATCCTTTTTCAGTTCTCTCCATAGAGTTTTGGGATAGTGCATTAATTGAGCCTTGGGTCTTTTTCCATGCTTTTAGTACATCATCTCTTCTAACAACTAAGTAAACTTTACTAATAACTGCTACTTTGATATGTATCATAGAACTTGTTCACAGTCACTGGCACTGTTTGTATATTTCCAATTTGTTATAAACTTAGTGAACTCCTCACACCTGATAATTACCAGCACAATATGTCATTCTCAGTGGTATTTTGCTCTTTTCACCAGGTTAGTGTGACCTGAAGTACAATTATTCAGTGAGGGGATGGTGTGCAGTGCAGCTCTCCACAACACCAGGATCAGCTTTATTATTTTAAGGATAAAATATAATTTTGCTAATTATCAGATGCGATGAGTTTGAACTTGTTAATTCATTGGGAAGCCCAGTTTACTTGCATTTACCAAGCACAGCACCAAGTTTACTCTTGATAAATTTTGCTGTTCCCTGTGTGTACTAATGTCATAAACATATATAAATATTAAAAAACACATATATCAATAGTCACTGTATATATGTGCACCTCAGTGTTGCTTGTTTTCTTACATGGGGCATATGTTGTTAATTATATACCACAATTAATGCATCTATCACTTTAAATACTGAATATATGAATTTCTTCAGGAGTTGCATATTTACTCCTGACACATTTGCCCATTTTTTCTCATTGTCAGAGTATTTTCTATATGTTGTATCTATTAATTTCTGTACTATCTACAGTGTTATGTTTATTTATTGTTTCAGTTGTAGTTATAATGTGAAAGTTTTGTTGGTAAATTATGTATGTCAGTGGCATTTCTTCTTAGGCCTCTGCTGTAAATGGACTCTCCTCCCAGAGAAAATCAAATAAATAAATTTATTTATAAATGTCCTAGCCTTGTGCCCTGCGCAATTACTCTAAGTGCCATCTTAGCTAAATTCTGAAAAAGGACTAAGTTTGTATATTCAGTTCACAAAAAATGCAAATTAAATATTTTTTTTCAGAGGAATGGTGTGGCACTTATGTTTTTGAGGAGGTTTAAAGAGTAGATATCTAGAATGAGTTAAATACTGGGTTTACAGGGAGTTTGGCCTGCTACGATAGTGAAATTTAATGTTATACGGGTAGTCTTGGGACTAGCTCTGTTCAGCATAATCAATGTAATAATCATGCATTAGTGAATCAGCAAGGTAATTCTAGCCATAGACGGTGCAACAAGGGGCACAGTAGTTAAGGATGGTGGTTCTGTGTTGCAGGACAATTTCCACATATCACTTCAATATTCATATAAACAGAAGCTGGGGTTCTGTGCTAAACAGTCTAAAGTGGTGCATGTGGGCATTAACAGCACAGCATCTTTTATGAGATGCCCCAGAGTTCAATAGGGGAGGAAAATACCTAGAGTAGCAATAACACTCAGAACAAACTGCACCACCCAGTGCAGAAAAGCAGTACATAATGACAGCAGACCACTTAACTGTACTGCATCCATTAATAAAGGAATCTGAAAAAATATATCTGACTCATAGTAGTAGACACTTGGAGGCAACAAAATTATGAATGTACAGGGTAATGATAGTGTGTGTGTGTGTGTGTGTGTGTGTGTGTGTGTGTGTGTGTGTGTGTGTGTGTGTGTGTGTGTGTGTGTGTGTGTGTGTGTGTGTGTGTGTGTGTGTGTGTGTGTGTGTGTGTGTGTGTGTGTGTGTGTGTGTGTGTGTGTGTGTGTGTGTGTGTGTGTGTGTGTGTGTGTGCCTCAAACATGTTTAGCCTTGAAGGAAGGACAAATAGTAGTTCATGTTGCCCACCAATGGCTTTCTAAGAGAGACAGGATAAGTGGTGTGTACCTGAGTCTGGGTATGGTCAGCATTACAATACAGAATGTATGGTGAATTCTGGAATGTTCTTCCTTCCTGAGTTATAAACTGTGACACTGGGGAAGAGGGGTTGGTACAGGTAGGAGGGCAGGGATATGAGGGTCTGGTGATGGGGAAGTAACATAAGCTAGCTGCACATTTAGATGAGCTAGTTAGGCAATAGCAAAATGTCATCAGTTTTGTCTATAGATTTTCTTTTGCAGTCATTCATTCCTTAGATTCCAAAAGAATTAGAGTAACGTTGCAGACTGCCTTTGGCAACATGCAGTGCTACTCTGATACTAAACTTCAACTCCACTCCAAGTATGATATCATACCAAAGAACAGTATGCTCCCTACACTGCCCAATGCTGCCCTGGTGCTGCAGTTGTGTAGTACACTCACTTTGCCAGGAACAAGCAAAGAGATTCACTAACATTCCCTGTTATTGAATCTCTTTCCCTGAATTCCAAAAAGAACTTCAGTCATGTAACTGGTCTTGTCTAAAACTACTCCCATTAGATGAAGCAGTTTCGTACATTAACTCCACATTTCTTACTATCCTTGATAACCATGCACATACCCGGACCATCAGAACCAGCACCGTGGCTGTCTAAAGAAACTAAACAAAAAAATCGTAAGTAGAAATAAAGCCTGGACCTCTTGAAGAACCACTAAATCCCCAAAGGACCAACTTATATATAAACAGCTAAGGAATTATACAAAAAAGTCTATTGTTCTAGACAAAAAAAAAAAAACTATTACTGTAACCTGCAACAAAAACACCAAAATCGACCACAAAAATGTTGGTCCAGTATAAGCAATCTTCTCCACCCAGAACATACTACTACCCCTACCCCCTTGACTTCCCTCCAAAACCTCCAGAAAATATTGCCAACACCTTTAACACCTTCTTTATGGAAACTGTTCAATCCCTTGCCAACCAACTAGCGCCCATTACCCCAAGCCCAAATGACCCTACATCCAACACTCACCCTTCCTTTAACTTTCAACCAGTACCAACATCACTTATCAAATCATTAATCAAGAAACTGAAACCCACCACCCTACCAGCAGACCTACTCCCTGCTGAATATCTTCAAAAAGCTGCAGACGTATTAGCATATCCCATTTCAATATTAATCAACAGAACCATCTCAGAAGCATATATCCCCTCCATCTGGAAAATTTCCCACATTATTTCTCTTCATAAAGGGGGTAATTCCACTGAACTATCAAATTACCGGCCTATTGCCATTCTGTCACCTCTGGCTAAAATTATGGAAAAATGTATCCATAAGCAACTCTTACACTACCTTAATCTGAACAATCTCCTAGCCCCCTCTCAGCACGGATTTAGACCCCACCACAGTACAACCTCAGCCCATCTTTCCTTCTCTCAGACAATAAATCAAAATTGTAATAATAAAAAGCTCTTCTCTGCCCTCTGTCTTGACCTATCCAAGGTATTTGACATGGTAAATCATCAACTACTCCTATGGACACTAAAAACTCTCGCCATAGATAACCTGGCAATTCGCTGGTTTCATTCCTGTGTAAGTGGCAGACAACAAGGTGTGCTATGGAGGGATAGCCTATCCACCCTTTTGCCAATCACCCTTGGAGTGCCTCAAGGGTCTATATTAGGACTTCTCCTATTTTTCATCTTCATTAATGATCTCCATACAGTCATCCCCAAAGCAACCTGCATTCAATATGCAGATGACTCTACTCTAATCTGTTCTGCCACCTCCCCAATAGACTTACAGATATTATCTCAAAATACCTTTAACAATGTTGAAAGCTGGCTCACTGATTGGCGTCTTCTATTAAATCCAAATAAATCAAAACTATTACTCTTCACCCCCACCCAGAAAGTCCCAGTGCCATAATTTACCATAACATCTAACAATGGCACCATAATTTCCCCAGAATCTACTACAAAACTGTTAGGTGTAATAGTTGACAATGACCTTAAGTTTGATGCCCACATCGATAGAACCATTAAAACAGTCAATAAGAAACTTGGCTATTTATTTAGAATTAAGCCATTCCTAACCCAAACTGCTAGGACAGTGATTGCCTGTACATATTTACTATCAACCCTTCTTTATGCCTCCCAGATTTATACAAACCTAAGTAAATCTGAACTCAATATACTCAATAACTGCTATAATAATAATATAGCCAGATTTGCCACAGGTTCAGCATATAGAACACACCACTGTCTTAACCTATGATCCCTAGGCTGGCTAGAGTTACCCACTCAACTTCAGTATAACCAATTAATAGTTGCTCGCAAAGTCCTCTATCAGCCAGAAAGCACACCCAGACTCAAAATATAATCACCCCTACAGTAACCTAAAAGCACTTCGCTCTTCTAATAAAATGCTGGTACAAACTGTTAAATCCAATAACTTAGCTGGTGAGTCATTATTTTCCAACTCTGTTGGCAAACTCTGGAACCTACTTCCTGCTGAACTTACAGCAGTCCACTCCATAACCCAATTTAAAACATCTCTCAAAACACACCTAAAAATTCACTGGTTGTGCCCCTGTACAAACCCAGACTAACCTACTCACTATTCACTTTGTATTACTATATTCCCTGGCTACTTGTAGAAACTGTCTTATAAGTCTGAAACATCATCTGTCTCACTCTAATGTATTGCACTACTGAATGATATGCTACTTTGCTCAGCTTTGTACTACTAAAAATATTTAGGTTCTAATATGAAAATTAATAATTGTAAAGTTTTTCTGTATGTATTCCAACAAATCGGGAACATGTATCTATATGTAATTGTATAAAAAAACTACAACTGTTAAGTCTTCTGTATCTATGTACATGTGGAGCTTTTCTCTCCGGGTCTCCTCTGAAAATGGACCTGTGTCCAGTCGGACTTTCCCGGTTAACAAATGTAAAATAAAAATAAATAAATAAATAAATAAATAACTGCATTACCTATCCCTGACATAATCTGACAATTGCTGAGTATGTCATGTAACTGCTGAGTTCCCCTGAAGCTGGCCATTCACAGTGCGCCACCTGGGACAACTTGTATTGCTTGCCAACAGTACCAATTCAGACTTGCAGCTGAAGCTGGCAGTCCTTCAAGCTGAAACCATAGCACTATATGTATTTTGGATGTGACAGTGCACACAGGAAAAGTAAACATTTTTACTCCATGCATTATAAAGTCTGACATTATAATCAGGGTATGCTGTGGTGCTGTGGTGTTAAATATGTACTCTTGAGCTGTCAGTTTTGTGCAAAGTTGCCAGCTGTTAATTACACTACCACACATGCAAGAGGTCCTTGGCAACCAACCCAATCTCATCTCAGCCTGCAGTATATCTCCACCTATATGTTACCACAAGTACTGCAAGCTACTGGCCTTTCCAACAGGTACATCCTGCAATATAGATCTCAACATACAGTTGGAGCCCCACCTATGATGAAAAAGCCCATTAATTTGAATGGCTCATGTCATTACTTAGAGATTTTATTGTGAAAAAATTCTAAGCTCTGCAGCACTGCAAGATGGATTTGCATTTTGTAATTAGATGAAGGGCTCAGTGAGTCCTCTTTTCATTACAAGACATGAAGAATTCTAGAGTCTTTCTTAAAGAATTGGGTGCCTTTAAATGCTTAGGGAAGCATGATGCATGCCATGTGTGTGTGTGTGTGTGTGTGTGTGTGTGTGTGTGTGTGTGTGTGTGTGTGTGTGTGTGTGTGTGTGTGTGTGTCTGTGTGCCTGGCGTATGTGTGCCTGCTTGTGTGTGTTTATGTTTGTCGGTTAGAGTAAGGGCTACAGAAGAGATGTGTTGGTATGCTTGTGTACATGTATATAGGAACTGTCACATGTGCACTGTGTTTAATGGTACTGTTAGGGAAAGGATGTTTAGTATCCTAATGTGTATGGTTGGTTAGAGGCAGGAGAAGAGGCAGGGTTAGGGTTAGTCTAAATTAGTGAATGCATGACATTTTTGAAGGCAAGGGACTGCAAAGTGTACTGGATTCAGGTAATAAGGCCTACTTTAGTTAAGAGTCCATATGTGTACCAGCATAATATTATTTATTTATTTATTTGTCATTTGTTTACCGGTAAAGTCTGACTGGGTCAAGAGAACCATTGTCAGCGGAGGCCCAGAGAAAAAAGCTCCATGTAACAGACCATATTATACATGTAAATTACAACATCATAGTTTATACAGTTTAATAGTAAGTTGTACAAATGGAGAAGTGTGCATCCTAGCATTTAACTTGCATACAGGTAGACCCATAACAAACATCCAAGTATATGACATGTAGTACATTAATTTCTTCATTATACATAGAAGATAAGTATAATGTGGACATTCAGTTGGTTTGTACATGCTATACTTGAGTTCAACCTTGTAGTTTGTCACAGCAATATGGTGTAAAAGTAGCCACTACATTAAGATAGAGGTGAATATGCAATATTTAGGAGATACGGGAAAAGTGAAGAAACAAGAAATAGCTGAAAGCTCTGTAGTATCAGATAAGGGATCTGGAAGTAGTGATTAGTCAGTGGGAAGTAGTTGAGGATAAAGTTATTCAGGAGAAGATCATCCAGAGGAGGGGATGTAGAGGTTAAGTTAGCCAGGTGATGAGCATGAACACAGCCTTGTAATGTTTAGATGCTGTTTTAGGGAGGATTTGAAGGCTTTCAGGTTTGTGATTGTCCTTATGGATGAGGGAAGTGAGTTCCAGACTACAGCAACTAAATAAGAATATAGGCTTTATTTATTATTTAAGCTAACATTGTTTAAGCTAATAATAATATTATTATTATTATTATTATTAAGCTAATTTGTTTATTATTTATTTTGTTTATTTGTCTTTGTTTACTGTAAATGTCCAACTGGACAACAACCATTTTCAGTGGAGGCCCAAGGAGAAAACTTCCATTTGTGTTTACAATAGCACGTAGTTAGCTAGCAAAGTGGTACATCAATCAGTTGCATCCATACATTCAGCGATAAAAGTTGCTACATTAGTATATGTACATCATGTTCTATATACAATAGAAAGATTGTACAGTCAGGTAGCTATTACAGTAACTAACAATTGCAGTTACATATATGTACAAAACACTGATGCTTGACATTTGTCATTTGGATGTGTATGTTTAGCATGCAGTTCTGTGAATTTTAAAAATACAGTTGCATTAGGCAGTTCTAATGAGATACACTTAGGAAGAGTGTGGGAGTTAAAGAAAGTGAGTTTTAGTGGCAGTTGCTAAATAGTGATGGATAGTGTTTAGTGAGAGTGAGAGATGGTAGATGTACAGATGGGTCTATATCATATGAGCGAATCGCACAAATTGCGAATGCTCATAATATCGAAAGTACCGGATCTCGAAATTCCTATTGTGGGGTGCTGCGCCTCCCCCCTGACTAAATATATATTCCAACTCTGAGATCGCACTACAGTGAGGAAAGGGCAAATATCCCACTCTTCACTCTATCGTGATCTCAGAAAAAGCACTTCGAGGTCCGATACGTTCAATATTATGAGCGGTCATAACTTGTGCGATTCGCTCATATGATATAGACCCGTACAGACAAGAGATAGAATGTGTTAGTTTTTTTTTTTTTAGTTGTAGTGCTTGTTTGATTTGCTGTTCTCTGCCTGACTATTGCTGCTCTCTGTCTGCATTTGATTTTGAATTGAAGTTATTCATTTAAGGTTTGGTTACTTCTACTTTTTATCTTTTTATTATGTTGCATTTTTGTTTTGTTTTAAGTTTTTTGTGCTTTAGGAGTTTTAAGTCTTGGCTAGGGTCAGTTAGAAAAGTTATAAAATAATTCCTTTGCAGACAGTGAATAACATCCAGCTAATTAGTGGGAGGAACTGAGAAATAGCATTTCTCATTTAATTAGAAATATTTGGAGGCATCTTTATTTAGCTGGAGTGCTTGTTTGACTTGTTGTTCTCTGCCTGATTATTGCTGATCTCTGTCTGCATTTGACTTTTACCACCCAACCGGCTTACTGCTGTTGTACGCTTAAACTTGGTGGCTTTTGAGTTACCAGCCCCTACTATAAATCTGATTTTGGACACTCCTTGGAGTCCCCTCTCTTCTGCTCACTCATTCTACTGAGAGATCAGCTGGGAAGGCCCACCCCCTTAGTCTCTTGAATTATCTTCTGTTTTCTCTCTTCCCTCTTCTTCTTGTCTTTTGGCTGTTCCCATTAGGGTTGTCACAGCGGATCATCTGTTTCCATTTCTTCCTGTCACACCAACCACCTGCATAAATCTGTATTGTTGTCCGCATATGTTATTTGGCAGAGGTTTTACACAGGATACCCTTCCTGATGTAATCCTCCCCATTTATCCGGGCTTGGGACCGGCATGAAGAAATGCACTGGCTTGTGCATCCCCAGATGCACTTTATTCAGTTGCTTTTACTGTCTCTCTGCTTCTTCCTACTTTATTACTTTATTTAGCTTTTTGCTGCACATTCTTAAATTGTTCAGTTGTATTTAATCTTCTGCGTTTTTTACTGCTTGTTAGTAGCCTGATTAAATTGTACCTGTTATTCTAAGCCTCTTAGTTTTGATTTAAGCACTTGGGCTTCAAACTAGTCATCTTACTTAAGGAATGTTTGTGGTCTACACTCTTATAGCAGGAGAGGTAGCATACACCCTTCTGAGCTGGGAATTGCTGCTTGAAGGCTTATTGTGTCTGTTATTCTAAAAGTGTCTTAGTTCTGGTTTACGTGCTTGGGCTCCAAACCAGTTATTTTACATTGAGAAGGTTTGTGGTCTACACCCTTGTGGGAGGAGATGGTAGCCTTCACCCTTTTGAGCTGGGGTTTGCTGGTGAAGACTTATTGTGCCTGTTATTCTAAGTGTCTTTGTTCTGGTCTGTGGTCTGCACTGTTGTGGAATTACTGTCTAGACAGATTTGTTTAATACTAGAGCATCTAGTTTGCTCATAGCTGAGTGCTGCTCATCAAGTTGCTTGTCTTATTGACTTGGTCAATGTTTAAGTTTTCCTCAGTCCTCCCTAGTATATCAGTAACCATGGATATGCACTTCCCCAACTCTCTCTTTGTGGCCATTCTGGTTGAGATGGGTATTCTGAAGCATTGAAGCAATTGCCTAGTGTACACTGACAACATGCTTATTCTTAATAAAACAGTATATGAGAGAGATGTATATACACTTTAATGCTGGAGGTAAAACTCCCTCATACAAGCAAAACTAATCTTACAGAGGTTGTCAGTGACACTTGGAGCACACCTATTACACAGGGTAAAGACCCTACTAAAAAAACTACTTATGCTGAGGCACTTAAAGGTAACCTTCCTAAAACACTAAGGCCTCTTGCACAGTACAATCAAAGAAAGGGTCCTCAGCCATCACATAAACACTTTATTAGAACACCACCCACAGCTACACATAATAACACTGTATCCAATGCCTCCACTGCTAAGCCCTTAAGGCAAACCATTACACAGCCAAATTTCCTGGTCAATGGCGATTCTATAGTGAGGCACACCAATATCATCCTGCCTTTCCAGGGCTAGGATCCATCAAGTCACACAGGCACTCAGGCCAATGATACACAGGTACCAGAATGACTCTGTCATAGTCCATGTGAGTGTTAATGACCTGAGACATGCCTCCCCTGAACATATGAAGCGAGACATGAACAAGCTCACTGATTATGTGACTCAGGCAGGTATGAGTCTAGTACTGAGCTGTATACTACCTTCTCCAAGGATGATGCCACATTATCAATAGAAAATGATTGATTTTAACAATAGGCTTAGATTCTGGTGTCATTCCTGGAGGGTACAGTTGTTAAGGTTTAACCACGATAAATAAACTTCAGTCATTGGCAGATTAAAATATAATTTATTAAAAGAAATAACACATGTGTGGGAGCTAGTACTCAGGAAGTCATGTCTCCATGAACAAAAGAATTCATAATCTTTTATAGGAAAACTTTTTAAAAGTAATAAACTTTATCACTCATACCACTGCTAGCTTCCAATAGAAAAATACTAACTAATACAGTTCATAATACAGTTTATTCTTCAGTCCATTACTAAATATCTAATAGAAATACATGAAGTTTAGTAAAATAGATTTGCAACCTCTTACCTACATTTCTAGCTTAGTATGGAATAAGTTTCTTTTTACCATGTGATTTAGAAAGAATGCTGCCTCAGGCTCAGAAAATGAAACGTAGCATTCTGTACTTTTCCATGTTTTTGCTTATGTGTTGCAACACATACACTAACCTTTTAGGACACACATACACTAACCTTATCAAACATGTGCAATTTCATTTTAACTCTACACAAATATTTGATGGCCTAGGGGGAGATGGTTGACAGACCATGCTGCTTTGCCAGGGATGATCTGCACTTATCCCCTCTAGGCTTTTGGATATTGGCAAAGACCTTTTCCACCCCCCATAGTACCTTTTTAGGCAATGCCAAACTGATAAATCTACCAACGTAACTGAATCTATAAAGGAATATCTGAAGGCGGTACTGCAAAATGCTAGAAGTCGTTATAAGAAACTCCACTCCTTGCAAGCTTTCCTTTCCCTGGAGAGTGTAAACATCTGTGCAGTAATGGAGACATGGTTTAAAGTAGCTGAGAGTATCCCAGCAAAGTAAGGTTATAATGCCTTTCACACTTTTAGGCCAGCTACTGCACAGGAGGGAACTAAAGGTGCAGGAGTGTCAGTCTATATTAAGATCAATCTCACATCCAGGCTAGTTAAAGCGTATGACTCACTGGAACTCGTACATGTGCAACTCACCATAAACAGGGTATTGTACCATATCCTTGCAAAGTATAGGTCCTCCTCCATGTCCCAGGATACCCATACTACCTATCTCAATGTACTAGAGTACCTCACCATTCAACCCAATATAATATTCATAAGTGAGCTCAACTACTCCTATATAGCTTGGAAATCATGCACCACTTCTAATGCACAAGCCCAGAGATTCCTAACCTTTCTTAATACCAACATCCTGGAACAGTTGGTCTATTCTCCTACCAGGGGTACAAACATCCTTGACCTTGTACTCTCGAACATGTGGGGTCAATGTTCTTCACCCAATGTAATATCTTTGCTTATCAGATCTAACCATAAGGCAGTGTCACTTGAAATAAAAATTAAATCTGGGGATCCAATGAAACCAAAAACATTTAGAAAGTATTCCAAGGCTAACCCTTTCTGTACTAAGCAACACCTTGGTTAAATTCCACCAAACCCAGTAAACACCATAGAATACACTGAGCTTTTTACAAAATTTCTGTACAGCCATATTGATAGCTTTATACAGAGAGCTGTGGCCACTTACATTAAGGATAATACAAACTCAAAATATAAGCCACCCTAGTGGAACACAATATCAATTAGCTATACAACAAAAGAAAAAAAAATTGGCCAAACGTAGGAGGAACAAAGCCATACATACTAAAAGTCCCCTGACCAATCTAAACAGGCAGCTAAGAGGATTATTTAATACTTCAAAGGCTAAATTTGAAAAATAAAATAGCTTTTGAGGCAAAGGACAACCACAAACCTTTCTAGAGCTATGTCTATAACCTCAGAGGAAATAAACAACAATGTTCAGAGCTTATTATAAATGGCATCACCCAAACTAAACCTCAGGCCATTGCCAACATTTTGGCTGACAGGTTCAATTCAAATTTCTTCCCCCACTCCCCCCTGCCCCAAATAGTCCAAAATAAATACTACATAACACAATCCCCACAACCATTACTAGGGAACAGGTCATCAATGCACTTTCCTAGGCCAAAAACACTGCTTTGATGGGCCCCTATAACATCTCAGGATGTTTAATAAATAGCATTAAACATGACTCTGTGGTCTACTTGAATCATTTTTCATTTGGAGTCTTCAGTCCGTTTTTTTGCCCAAGGAATGGAAGATGGCAACAGTCATTCCCCTGCACAAAGGAGGTCCAACCACTGATCCAGGTAACTTAACTACAGGCCCATAAGTCTTACCAGCTTCTTATGTGAGGCCATGAAAAGAATCATCATGGACATGATAACTGAGGACATAGATAGCCTGCATACACTTGACCCTTCACAATTTGACTTTGTTAAAGGAAGTTAAAGGAAGGTTATGCATATTAAATCTGGTGGACTTTTTTGAGAGGGTCACTAAAGCAGTGGATGAAAATAAGACTGTGCACACAGCTTACCTCGACCTGGACAAGGTTTTTGATACAATACCTCATTCAGGCATCATTGACAAGCACACTATTTGGGTGTAAACCTTTTTATCACCTGCTGGATAGCAAACTGGCTCACTGATAGGATCCAGGATGTCAAAATATGTGAGGCCACCTCCACCAAGAGGCCAGTCAATGGTGGAGTCCCCCAGAGCTCAGTACTGGGCCTGCTCCTTTTTGGCATCTATTTCTCTGAAATGGAAGCAGATTCTGAAGATATATGGCTGACTAAGTTTGCAGATGATTGTAAACTAGAGATTATCATCAACTCCCCTGTAGATACTAACATTCTTCAAGACGTTCTATCTCTGACTAACAAATGGTGCCAAAGCGATGACCTTAAATTCAGTGCTAAGAAATACATAATTGTATCCTTTGGGAAGTTAACCAGCTAATTACCATGTTGATAATATGCCCTGAAGAGTTGACATAGTGGGCAGGGATCTAGGTACGCACATAGACAATAGCCTTTACCTTCAACCACCACATGGCCACAGTGGTGAGGAAATCTTTTTATGTTGCACATCTTATAAGTAAGGGCATAGCATCTAGATTCAAAGATGTCATTATCCCACTGTACTCCACCATTACTAGACCAGTCATAGAGTACAATGCTCCCTTTGGTATGTAACTGACCAGGCATATACAAGGCATAACAAACCTGCCTTATGCAGAGCACCTTAAAGCTTTTTCCCTCTACTCAGTCTCTATAGATTGCTGAGGAGTGATCTATGCCTGGCTTACAAGGCATCCACAAACCCCACACTTATGAATCTCCTACATTTTCATATGGCAATGAGTACCAGAATTGCAAGGTCTAGGGACCTGAATTTTGTCTGTGACTTAAACAGAATATGCTTGAGAGATATATATGTGTCCCAGAGACTGCCCCTCCTATGGAATACGTTTCCCATCTATGTGAAACTGGGTTTGTCTATTAGCCAGTTTAAGCACAACCTAGACAAGTAGATGGTGATTAGAAAATTTACACCAGGTCTGACACCGATTTCTCTTATGGCAAAGGTAGCTTATATGTGCCTGGCCTTTAATGTCTTGTTTGGATACAGGACATCATTATTCTTTCGGGAAAATTTGGCTAGGCTTAGAAAAGCACCCCCCCCCCGATCATTAGCCTAGTAATAGGCTATGAATCTAGGAGTATAAGTGAATGAGATGTAGTTGTAAGTAACATGGTGTTAAAGGAGAGGTCACATACTTGATTGTGGGTTAGGGCTAATTATGAGGTGCATGTAGTTTAATGGGAGGTAAATGGAGAGAGAAGTTGCAGATACATCCCTTGAATTTAAATGTTAGTGAGGAGTGTGTGAAGAAAAATATGCTATGATAAGCAATGTATGGTACAAAGTATTCCAGGTTAAGAAGAAAAAAAGGAGATAAGTAGCAGAACAGCATAGACTGTGTACATATAAATCTCAGCCTGGTGATAAGCTTGAGCATGACTACGTTTGGTTAAGATAATGTTAAGCAGTGGTTTAAAGCTAGTGAGCTTGTTGGTCAGTTTTATTTGCACAAGGATGGTATTCCAGAGCTTTGATACATAGTGGGAGTAAAGTGGGTCTCCAGCTGGGTTGTTTCATGTATTTGTGGTTAGTAAAAATTTCTTGCACAAATGAAGGACCCTTGTAGGGGAGTAGAGCAGAAGGATATATGTTTAGTGCTGGGCATTTGGATAATGTATGTATGTATGACTTAGTAAGCAGTCATTATTTGGGAGTATAAGTACTTGTGCACTTCAAGTCAATTTAGTTGCTTTAAGGCAAGAGAGAGGTGGGTCCTATTTTACTGTAGCAGAAGGCTAGTTTTCCTTTGATAATTATTTAAGTTTGTTAGGATAGGGGAAGAATATAAGATGATCAGAAGTAAGAAAGTCGAAGTTAGAGTTTTTCTTGCAGTGTGTGTGAGGTATTTTTTGACCTTATAAAGGTAACCTAACTTCTGGCACATCTCCTTAATGGTTTGCAGTGTATGTTGGTAAATTTAAGATTAGCATCTACTGTGAAATTGAATAGTTTATTGTGGTTTACTGTTTTGATTATTGTATCATTTATCAGTATTATGGTGAATGATTGCTTTTGATTATGGCAGTTTTTTGGAGTGAAAAGCATTTACTTTGGGAGTTTTTTAGGCTTCAGTAGCAGGTTTTTCTCTTTTAGTCAGGTTTCTACAGAGGAAAATGATTTTGGGGTGATTTCCTGGAGACTGTTTAGTGTTGAGGCTACGCACATATTGAAAAGAAGTGGACCGAAGCTGGAGTTTTGTGGGTCTCCGATAGTAACTGGTTAAAAGGATGAATAGCATTGTTGCCATTTAACTGATTGTTGCCTTCCAGATAGGTAGCTAGGGACCCATGACAGGGAGGATTGTGAGAGTACAATTGAGGAGAGCTGTGTGAGTAGTTGATGATGTGACACTGTATAAAAAGCTTTAGATAGATCTAAGAACATGGTAGAAACAAGCTGACCATTCTTTCTATCTTGGTTTATTGTGTTGATAAAATTTAGGAATGCAGTAATTGGGCTGTGATGGGGCCTAAAACTGTGGTATGTTTCTGAGAAGAGGTTATTTGTGCTTATGTGTTGTATTAACTGCACATGGATGCATTTCACTAGAATTTTTGACAGGTGGAAAGAATTGTTATTGACTTGTGATTATTAAACTCTGTGGATGCTTCTTTTTTATATTAGTATAATACAGGAGTGTTTCCATAAGGATGGGACATGTTTTTCTGATATGGACCTATTTATTAATATGGACTCAGGGAAGGGTATTGCTTTTGTGGTCATATTTAAGTAGTCAGATGGTAGTTCATCTGCAGCTAAGGAGATAGTTTTTGCTTTGTGAAGGGGTTTCATTATGGTAGAGGTGGACATACTTTTACACAGCACTATAAGCTTGATTCCTTCCCTAGGTCCAGATCAAGTTTTGCTAGGACCATTCTTCAGGGGCTTCTGACTCTTCTCCTTCCATCTCCCAAATGTAATTAGCTAAAGTAATTAGCCAGATAGCTAAAGCTACTGCAGCACTGATCAATATGATGAACATAGTACAGTTGTATAAGTTGAACTTGCATAACAGTAAGTGTTCAAATGATCACTGCTGCAGTAGCTGCTCCTTCCTTCCAATTTATTTATTTGTTTGTTTGTTTATTTATTTATTTATTATTCTTAGCATTGTCATTTCAGGGCTTAGCCTCCCTCTCTGTGTTGGCAGGAAAGCTCTAAAGGGCTTTCCACCCAAACTATTCCTTTAGTCAGCTCAGTTTGAGCTGCTTGATAGTTTAAGAGAATAGTATGTGCCCTGAAGCTTTGGAAGCTGGCCAGCTGTTATATCCTTGGCAGGATATAACCCATATAGCTAAAGCTATTGCAACAGTGATCAACATGAAGAACATAAAGTAGATGTATATCCCTTAGTACAGCAACCTGCAGAAATAGGACCAGTAGAAGGGCAGTAGTATATAGTGCTACAATGCAGAGAATGACTAGTGGAACTGAAGAGAATGAGTCCATTGCTAAATGGATTCAATACAAAGAAATGGAGTTAAGAGGTTTGGAAACTACATAGCCAAAGCAATATTCTAAACTTCTGTTAAACAGAAACAGTGAACCCCAAAAAGTGGTGAATTCAAACCGGCATATGCATTTTGAAAAGACAATGTAGAAAAAAGGGAAGACTTAAGATCTAGTCAGAGTCTTAGGTTCATTTCTGTCAATTTAAAACTGAAAACTCAAAAGGGGCCTGTAGGTAACAGATGCACTTGAATGGGGAAAAAGTAAAACCAAAGATCATTTTTGTTTAAAACTATCATTTGTAGAGGAAGACTTAGATAAGGAAGAGCATTGTGCCAGTGCTTGTTGGAGAGGAAGCTGAATCTTCCACTCCAAAAAAAGGAGGAAATGATCCCAATATATCAGACCTGGAGGTGAGCCCTATTAACTTCAAAAAGCACTATATTAGAAAATGGTGTCTTAGTAACCAGAAGGAAAAGTATTGAAGAGATAGTGGGAGATGATAAATAAAAAGTTAAACCTTCATCTTACTCTTACTTTAACAATGGGTAAAAATAAAGAAAAAAATGTGCACTAGTTACTAGTACCAAGTATTATAGGGTGAAACCTGCACATAGTGACATACTTGGAAGTCACTTGGAAATGGACAAAAGTAAGGCCCAAGTATTACAGAGATTTTATTGGACACCAATTATAAAAACAAGCGACTGTTTTTATTCATTCTTCCCAGAAAGTCAGAAAACAGCTCTATAACCTGGATTCGTGAATCTTTTCATTCCAATGCGTGTTATAGGAGTGCAATTTGAATCCATTACTATGGTCAATGTTTGGCCACTGATAAGGGTTTGCAGCCGGTATTGTTGTATCTTACCCATGGTTGACTATGTCACAAAATTTCACGAAGCTGTACCATTGCAAAACCTAATGCTAATTGTACTGCCAGTGAATTGATTATATTATTCTCTAGAGTGGGTATTCCTAAAGAGGTGGTGTTTACCCATCAAGGGACACCCTTTATGTCAAGGGTTACATACAATGTTTTCTGTTTAAGCAGTTAAAAACAACAGTTTACCATCTGCAAATTGATGGCTTGGTACTGAGTTTCAATAAAACATTAAATGTTTTTAGTAAAAAAAGTAATTGAAACGGATGGTAAGAACTGGAATCAGTTGTGACCTTACTTGTAAGAGATGCCACAAACATCAATAGGGTTGATACCCTTTGAGCTCTTGTACTGCAGACATTCGAGATGTCTGCATTACACGGATCTTCACTAACCCTTAAAATAAGCCATGTGAGTCAGTATTGTGTTTGCAGAACCAAACTGAACCATGGAGAATGATCAGATAGGAATAGCTACAGACAAGCATTTAGTGAGAAGGAGGAAATGAAACTTCTCATCAGGATGATAGTATGTCCCAAAACCTAGACCAACAATAAAGAAGCTGTCCAAGGAAGATGATACAGAATCCTACTTGGATTGCTTTTGAACGCTGTGCTGCACAAGAGAACCAGAGCAAAACTGAATGTGCAAAAATAAAACATTTACTCACAAATGACTGGAAATGTTGTCAATGTGCACATGGAAATAGGGGATTCAGATTACTTTGACTCTGATAAGCTAATAAAAGAAGTCGTCAAATGTAAGTTCTGACCAGTTCTGACACTGAAAAATCCCTTTGAGATGTAAATTCATAGGTTCATAGGTAGGTACTAGGCTATCAGCCCAAGGGCCTAAGTAAGCCTAGCCAACAAGGTTCCCTGGCTTACGCCACCCAAGAAAGTTAATTTCCTGTAACCTGTTGAGGATCCACTCATCAACATTTTTCTTGAAGAGTGCTAATGAGGAACTTTGCTTGACATAGATGGGTAGCTTATTCCAGAGTACAGGAAGTCACTGGGACAGGAATCTATCCCTCCAGCATGTCCTGTTTATTGTGGTGACAAGTTTTAGGTCCCTAGAGCGTGTAGCTTGGAGTGATTGGGATTTCTTAAGGTGTAGCATGTCCAACAGCTCTAGGTTTAACATAGCTTTATATATTAGGCAGAGATCTCCTCGGAGTAGGCAATATGCTACAGAGTAAAGCTGGAGTTTTTTGAGACGGTCAGCGTAGGGCATCTGTCTGAGGCCTGTAATCCTCTTTGTGAGGTACTTCTGTGACCTTTCCAGCTGCTGCAGATGTCTTGTGAGGTGCATTCCAAAAGGGGCATTGTACTCTATAATGGGTCTGAGTGCCGAGTAGAGAGGAACAATTACGTCTTTTTTCCTGAATGAGAGCCCTTTTGTAATGAGGTGTGCCACATAGAAGGATTTCCTGACTACTGTGGCGATGTGATTATCAAAGGAGAGACTACTGTCCACCTGGATCCCAAGGTCTCTTATCATACATTCTGCATTAAGTAGACTGCCATTTATGTGGTAGTTCATGGTTAAAGAGTTTTTACCAAAGGGGATGACAATGCACTTTTTGGCAATGAGCTTGAGGCCATGCCTCTGACACCATGCATGTGTCTCAGTGAGGCCCTTCTGTAGGATGTCCTCATCATTTGGGGACTCGACTATGGCTCCTAGTTTGCAGTTATCTGGGAACTTCATTATCCAGAGGCCTTCTGTGTTAGCCTGTACTTCAGAGAAGTAGATACCAAACAGGAGAGGTCCCAGGACTGAACCCTGTGGTACTCCACTTGTCACTGCTTTGAAGTCAGATTTGGAGTCTGCAACTTTTACAGTGTGGGTTCTGTCAGTGAGCCAGTTGGCAACCCATCTTGTGATGTAGGGCTTTATACCTAGTTTAGTGAGTTTAGCTATAATTCCAGAATGGCGGATGGTGTTGAAAGCCTTGGCAAGGTCAAGATAGGCTGTGTGAACCACCTTATCCTTGTCTACAGCTTTGGTGACTGCCTCAAAGAAGTTGATCAGGTTCAGAAGGCATGATTTGCCTTCCACAAACCCGAACTGGGTGGAGTCCAGAGTTTGGAGGTTACCAATGTCTTTGTTTATGAGTTCTATGATGATATGTTCCATGGCCTTGCAGACCAGGCTCGTCAGGCTAATAAGGCAATAGTTCCCAGGATCAGTTGTGGCTCCTCCTTTGTGGAGTGGGATAACTGTTGCTGTGCGCCATTCAGTGGGCACAAAGCCTGATGTGAGACTATGATTGAACATGGTGCTTAGGTGGGGAGCCAGTTCATTCTGAAGTTCATGTAAAATGCAGCCTGGGATGTCGTCCGGTCACATGGATGCTGTGTTTTTGGTTTTAGAGAGTGCAGCTTTTACCTGCATAGATGTGATTACAGGGACTTTGCATTCTTCCTGTACAGATATGGGCCCTTTAGGGGGTGGGGGGGGGGCACTGAACCTATCTGCCAGGATGTTAGCAATATCAGTTGGTTCTGTAATTTTCATGCCATTGTGCTGTAACTCAGGGCAGATTTGGGTGTTGCCATTGAGATTCTTGACATAGTTCTAGAATGTTTTGTGGTTGCCCTTAGAATCAGTGGCAATTTTGTTTTCATAGCTAGCTTTGGAGGATCGTATAAGGGATCTCAGCTTCTTACTGAGGCTGACCAGGCAGCTCCTCCACTCATGGGATTTTACTCTCATTTGCAACAGTTTCTTCCTTCTGTTGTAGAGTTTGTTTATGACAGGGGACCACCAGATTGGCTTCCTTTTTTTGGAGGATAGCGTCTTGGTTCTGTTTGGGATAGCACGATCCATGCACTAGTGTAAGTGCTTATAGAGGGCATTTGTGTAGGATTCAGCAGTCGTAACTGTATTGTCCATCTGTATGAGTGTCATGAAGTTCGCCACTTCTATCTTAAGAAGCATGAGGATGGCTTTGGAGAAATTTTTTACTGTGGTTTCCTTAATGGTGGGTGGGGGCGGGATACAAATATCTAGGGTGATTAGCTTATGGTTGGATCTCACCAACGAGGAGTTGATTTCAGGTGTGGAACACCAGTCACTCATGTTGGTAATGACTACGTCTAGGATATTGTTGCCCCTGGTGGGGGTGTGGATAAGTTGATCCAGGGCACTGGAATTTATGAATTCCAGAAAGCGTTGAGCGAAGGAGTTGGTACATGAGTAGTTTTCCCACTTAATGGTGGGGCAGTTGAAATCGCCCATTATTAGGGTGTTTGGTTGAACCCTAATATTTTCCAGTATATCAAGAAAAGAGGAGTAGGAATCCTTGGGCATGGTGGGGGATCTGTAGCAAGCTACAATTTGGATTGCAGTTTTGCCAAAAGTTAGTTGCACTCGGATAACCTCAGATGCATTATGCTGCACAACTAGTCTGGAGGTGTGGCTATCCTTAATGAATATGGACACACCTCCGCCTTTGGTGTTCTGGTCCAGGTTAGATGGCCAAAAAGTGTGGTATGATATGAGTTATAGTCTGGTAATGCAGGGGTGCTCTCTGGAGCCTTGAACCAAGTCTCAGTCACTGCACAGATATCGATGTTCTCCATTTTAAGGGCTGCCTCGAGTGAGTGCATTTTGAGATTTAGACTTCTAGCATTAAGTAGCATTACCCTCAGTTTTTGCTTGCCTGTTCCTGTTACGGTGGTGAATTTGTCATTTGAACCTTCCTAAAAAAGGCACTATGGGGTGGTAAGAGCCTTAGCCAGTATCCATAATCCCAGGGGTGACAGGTGCAGGCCATCTCTGGCAAAGCATTGTGGTCTGTCAAGCATGTTGGCCAAGGTAGACAGATACTGGATCCCCTTAGAATGACACCAGAAGCTTAGCCAATTTTTGAAGTCAATCATTTTGTCCTTGTACTGTGGTATCATTCTGGGCGATGGCAGGATGCTACTCAGGGCTAGGGTCATTCCTGTCTGGGCTACAAGATCGGAGAGCTCTTCCCTGTCTCTTTTCATGTAGTCCAGGAAGGTATGTCTCAGGTTGTTCACACCAACATGGAGAATGACAGAGTCATATTTGTGCTTGTTGTGGAGTGACCTGAGTGCATGTGTTATGTGGCGGAGCCTGGCACCTGACAGGCAGCTGACAGTAAACTTCTTCTTGTTTAGCCTGGTGAGTGGGACATCAGTGTGCCTGACTATAGAGTCACCTATGACTAGTTTGTTGGGAATGTTGGTTTGCCTCATGGGCTGTGTTTTATTGGCACACTGAGTTTGTGGGCTATGCGTCATTTGGGTTGTGTTGGGGGGTGGATTTTGCTTGTGTTTCGCCTTTGGAGGTCTCTGTTGCTTGAGCAGATTATTATTGAGAGTCTCTGAAAATGTTTGTGTTTCTATGTGTGGATTTTGGTGGTGTAGGTTTAGTGGGACTATGTGATGAGTGTGGTGTGGTGCAAGTGTTTACCTTCTTCTCTTGACTGTCAAGTTCAGTCTTGGTTGGAGAGAGCTTTACCTCCAGTTTGGCTAGATAAGTGCATCTCTCACAGGTTGTGGTGTTGGGTGGTAGGAGGAGAGGGTTGTCTGTGTACATGAGGCTATTTCTACATTGCCTCAGGATGCCCAGAATCATCAGATAGACAGGAGAGAAGACTGGGAGCTGACCCTTGGACATGCCTGAATAAAAAACTACTTTCCTCTGGACAAGTGAGGAAAGTGAGTATAAGAGCTGTTTTTTCTCTAAGCAAGTGAGGAAAGTAAGTACAAAAACTATTTTCCTCTAGGTAAAGAGGAAGGTTGAGTGCTGTAGTAATTTGTAGCTTGTTTAGTGCTAACAACAAGTTCTGAACAAGTGCTGAGCACAAATAAGCAAATTCAAGTGCTAAAACTAAGAATCTGTACCTGAATCTTGTGGTAGATAGGCTACCTAGTGCTTACCACTCCCACTGATAAGCTAGAAGGCTTCCCTCCAACACAGAAAGGCTTGGGGGGCTCAGAAGCTTACAAACAGTCCTGGATACAGCAAATCTGTATCTGGACTAGACTAGTTACAGGAAAGGTGGGAAACAAGTGCAAATGCAGGCTTTTAAACCAGAAAGTTGAAAGAGATGGAAAAACTGCCAAACGGCCAATAAACTACAATTTCTGGGCCAAAAACCACTCTCATGGTAGATAGGCTACCTAGTGCTTACCACTTCCAATGATTACCTAGAAGGCTTCCCTCCAACACAGAACGGCTTGGGGGGCTCAGAAGCTTACAAACAGTCCTGGATACAGCAAATCTGTCTGCATCTGGACTAGACTAGTTACAGGAAAGGCAGGAAAGAAACAAGCTTAAACCTTTTTTTTTTTTTTTTTTTTTTTTTTTTTAGAAAGTGGAAAGGGAGAAAGGAGAAACAGAAGATAATTCAAAATTAAGGACCTAAGTGGCTTGCCCTTCACAAATGTTCTCACTGTATTAGGTAGAATGAGCTAGTGACACTAGATTGGAATAGAGCTGGGACAGAGCTGAGCAGATGGGACTGGTAGGAGTGTCTGAAGTCAAAATATGATCTATCTGTACTCGGTTGAGTGAGCAAATGAGATAGACCCAGGAGGAGTGCACAAACACAAATTTACAGGAGGGGCGGGCAGTTCCAAAGCCACCAAGATTAATACCAGAACAAGAACAGGGAGGGGTGGGCAGGAAACTAACTGCAGAGACAGAGAGAGACCACGTATTCTATGAAACAAATAGAAAAACTAAATAACTACAGAGAGACACAGACCAATGAAACAATTAAATACACAGAAAAATAAAATAAAATGTGGTACAATCTTTAACACTGCAAGTTTGTACTTAACAAAGCTAGTAATGCAGTTGATTGTAGGTATGTAGCAGAAGCCAAACAACTCAGACAGATATGAACCCAGTGCATTTTGTATTACTGCTCAATTTCTATTACTATCTATCTATCTATCTATCTATCTATCTATCTATCTATCTATCTATCTATCTATCTGTCTGTCTGTCTGTCTGTCTAGAGAGAGAGAGAGAGAGAGAGACAAAGAGAGAGCCATGGATTTAAAGCATTCAAGCTTCTTGAAGACGAGTAGGATATTGGCTTGACAATCAAAGCTATGAACACATGAATTTACTTCACATAAATGAGCTATGGTAACATTTCTGGCATTACTTCACATAACTGAGCTTTGGTAACATTACTGACATTACTTCACATAAATGAGCTATGGTACATTCCTGACATGATCTTCATGGGTCTTTCTAAAGTTTTTATATAAACTACCTCATCCAGCACTAGTTTCTCTTATTTTTATATACTTTTACTTTATCCATGAAACCACTTTCTAATTTGAAAAGTTCTTCATTGGCTATGTGCAACAGCCTGAAATTGTTTTTCTCCTCCCCTGCCAGTTAATTCAGTGATCAGTCTTCTAAATTCATTTTCTGCCACTTGCCTTTCTAACTGATTGCCGTACATGTATGGTTCTTTTTCTTAGCTACCTTAAACTAAGTCAGCAATAACAAGTGTAATGTCTGTCAGGATACACAATAAAGACCAACAACTTGGATATGTGACCATATTCTATTAGCTCTTTATTGTGATCAGATCCACTGCATCCTTATTTCTTTCAAGTCGTGTAGCACTACATGTTACACTTATTTTACCAAAAATGGATACTCTGGGCTAGACTCCAAAAGAGTCACTCTCATTGTAAGTCTGCCCTGATTCCAAAAGACTTGCTCTCTATTTAAGTGACTTACTGTAATGCCTTTCTATAAAGAGGCTTACATTGGGAGCCAGATTTCAAAACACCTGCTGTCAGTGTGAGTGGCCATTTACAGAGAGCAAGTCATTCAGAATTGTGCCATCCATATTATTCCATAGCCTTTGATTATCTACATAAACTCTATATAACTAATTTTACAACTACATTTGCATGCCTGTAATCCATTCTGTACATAAAGCAAGATGTTATGCTTTTGAAATCAAGCATTTTAATAACTTTTTAGTCTTTGGTGTGTACTGCAACAGCCATATGAAATAGTGCATCTGGCTGTATTTATCTATTTATTACTCTCCTTATCTTGAGTTTTCATGATGCTACTCTTGGTCAGTTTGGTTTCAGGTATGGATTCAGTTTGGGATAGCTCTGATTGCTCTAATGCCAGTGAAGACCCATAAGAAACATTGTCACGTGAAACTACTTTTGTTCCTGTCTCTAATAAATCTTTGTGCTTCTGTGTTTCTCAAATGGTAACAGATTTTGTGAGCTAGATTTTCTTATCTTGAAGAGACACCTTTGACTTTTCCTTTACAACTGACCATCTTCTTCAACCACATAGGTTGTTAGTTCAGCTTTTTGGGAGTTACAGCTACAGGTTGCTGACCCTGATGGGAATGAAATATTTCCGTCTCTTCTCTGCAGTTCTGAGAGTCTTCTAGACGTTTTGTCATATTAATGTCTCTGCTTCTTTGATATCCTTCCTTCTATATTGCTTTGTTTATCTGGAAGCAGTGACAATGTAGGCATTAGTAATTTGATTTTCAATCTTCTTCTCATTAGAAGTGAGCTGACAAGAGAGATTTTGCTAAGTCGTTTTCCTATATTTCAAAAATTCATAATGGCAATTTCCATAACTACTCCTATCACTTTTTCATCAGATTCTTCATTATCCTAATAGTTTATTACGTGTCTATTTGCCCGTGGGTGTCTTGAGCTTGTAGTCACATGCTTGGATTCTCAGTGTTTATTTCATATTCCTGAATTATGGGCCATTGTCTCAGTGCTACCGTCATCAACTCCCTTTTCTCATTTATAAATGAGATCAGCGTGTCATGTCCATTGAGACCACCTCTCTCAATTCATTGCCACACTTCCACCTTCACTGGCAGTCATGCCTGACTGCCACAGGTCTTCTGTCATGCAACTGATCCATCTCTTGGCAGGACATCATCATTTCATTTTGCCTTCTTATTTCTCCCAACTCTTCTTTACCAAATCACCTTTTGCTTTCTTGCTCATGTAACCAAACCAAAATAATCTATTATCGATGAGCTTCTCTGCAATTGAGACTACTTTAGAGTCTACTCTAATGTCCTCATTTCTGTGTCTCTCCCACAATGTGCTTTATATTACCCATCTCAGGTACATCATCTCCATCACCTCAAGCTTCCCCATCTGCTTTGCCTTCACTGCCTAGGTTTCTGTGATGCACAGAAGCACCATTTGAACCACTGTTTTGAACATCTCACTCCAGTTTCTTTGGCAGTCTTCTGTCATACACTATCTCTGAGACAAACCAGATGATAAAACAAACCACGTCCACAATAAAAAGGATATCCAACAGGTCACAAAGACTAAAAACACACAGAGTTTATTCACAAGGTAAACGTAAAGCGCTTTTCGTCGCTCACAGTATGAGCAACTTCTTCAGACAATCAACACTTGATCTAATTAGTAATTTATACTCTCATCACTAAACCCACATGGTTGTACATCAATTATGGGTTAAAGTGATGGAGTTACATAGACAGGTAAAGCAGCAAATAGTGTATATTTAAAAGTATATATGTATAAGTCTATACATACTAAAAGTACATATATATATTTCTAAAAAAACACTGAATCAACTCGCAAATAATCCTAAAGAGTATATATATGTATATGTATAAAAAAAGAGAAAACTTAAAAAGTGTATATATATGTATATTACAATATAGTTAAACAAAAAACACAATTGTCAATATAGACGAGCAATCTACTAGAGCTATTATACTAAAGTATGCTCTCTCAAAAATAATTCTATTCACAACATTCAAATAACAAAAATTCAATAAATATATTTCAAAGTGTGAAACCTGTTAGATGAATGTTCCCTGAGATTTTATAATTTCCTTACTTTGTATATATTATATGTTTATTACATTAGAAAAGCTAGGACAACGTTTCACAAAAATCAACAGACAGTACGCAGTTGTGTAATGTAAGCAGTCCTGACTAGTTAGCCTTGTCTTACTAAGTATATTTTAGAGAGTTTTAAAATGTGTATAAAGATATTTTTATGTAAAAGTGTAAATATATATTTAAATTATCAAGTTAATAAATAAATTAATAAGTTAATTGTTAAATTTGTTTTACATATACACTTCTTATAATGTAAGTATAATATGATAGAATATAAGACAGGTCCGTATAATACAAATAAAATAGCTTTCCTATAATGTGTGTTAAGCCACTACAAAAATGGGTATGTATATCATGCCTGTCATTACACTAAAAGAAGGAAGAAAAAGAAAATTATTTAAGATTAGAAGTAGGATTAATGGTTTATTACAGTATTAAGTAGATAAGGCTATGACATAGGTAAAAAATGTTTATTTATTATTTCCTATTCAAGCTCCTTAGTTTTAATAGACAACTGATATTACAATGGTCATTTAACCCTGGGTAGACAAATGCGTTGGTACGCCATTGCCAAGTCAATTCTCGTTCTTCTAAAAGCAAGTTGTAAGGTCCACCCCCTAATATTGGTCTGAATCTGGTCTAATGCCATAAATTTGAAGTTGTGGCCTGGATTGGCTAAAATGTGTTTAACTAAGGCATTTTCTACTTTTTTGTTTTGTATAGCATATGTGTGTTTGTAAACTCTTTCTTTAAAGTGCCTCTCAGTCTTTCCTATATAGAAAGCTGGGCATAGTGTACATGAAGCCACATACACTATAAGTTTAGAGTGACAGTTTAATTTATATTTAACTTTATATTTTTTGTTGTTGATAGTTATATATTCACCACTACACATATGCTTACACATATTGCAACTTTCACAGATTGTCATACCTTTCTTCCTACTAAAATTGTTCATATTGTTGCCTTCTAAGATGTTTTTCATATTATTACCTCTTCTATATACAATCCTAGGAAATTCAACTAGTTTATTAGAAATGCTCCTATCTTGTTGGACCAGACTCCAGTTTTTAAATAGTAATTTTTTAATAATGTCACTATCCAAGTTATATGTAGTTATAAAACTAAATTTAAAAACATTGTTAGGTTCTATTACTTTTTCTAAAGTTTCTACTTCCTCTAATAGGTTGTCCTGGTTTTCCACAATGTCTGAGTCTACTCTTCTATCAACAAACTGGTTGAGAATAGGAAGTATAGTACCATTAGTTCTTTTAAATCTCACTTCCTGAACTATCTCATCTACAAAGTCACTAGGGTATCCTCTCTCACAAAAAAAGTTTGTAAGTAAATCACATTCAAGCTCAAAGTCACTAGTATAGGTAGTCATACGAGCTGCTCGGATTAGCTGGCCTTTCACAATAGCTTTTTTTTGGGAGGTCGGATGAAGGCTAGTGTAATGGAGGTACGAGTTGCAGAAAGTTGCTTTCCTGTGTATCTTAGAGAAGTATTGATTATTAACATGGTCCTTAGATAAGTTCACATCCAAATAATCAATAGATTGTTTTTGAAAGTTGGATGTGAATTTAAAGAACCCTGTAGTGTTATTAAGATAATGTAAGAGTTTTTCTGCTTTACTATTGTCCCCTCCAAATAAAATGAAAATGTCGTCAAGGAAACGGGTATAGTACTTAATGAAAGGTGCCCATTCAGTATTCCTAAATATATATTGATCTTCCCAATAAGCCATAACTGTATTCGCTAAACTGGCCCCACAGGGTGATCCCATTGCAACACCACATTTTTGCAAGTATAGCTTGTTACTGAATGTAAAAAAATTGTTGGCAGTCTTCTGTCATACACTATCTCTGATACTTTGCTCCATTTGGCTGCAGCACGAAACCACGAACGGTCAAAACAGTGATTTATTTCCCTGGGAAAGAAATCGCTAGTACCACACACACACACACACACACACACACACACACACACACACACACACACACTATTTAAAACATGACTAAGTGGGTGGCTTCGCCCCCCCACACCGTCCAACGTGGGGGGCTATGCCCCCCCCAACTAAATATACCAACTCCAACATTGCACTACAGTGGGATAAAGGGTAATGCTATGGCTCAGGCCAAGCAATTTTTTTCCCTGGGAAAAAAAATCGCTGACCTGAGCCTTCACTATTGTCAGACTTTTATGTGTCACTGAAGAAGCGTCTGATGTAATGTCTCTTCATGATTTTAATACAGACCCTATTGTTCTATACCATATAATCACACCAACATTATATAAACTATTCAATTCCTGCCTTCTCTCAAAGCTCATTCCTAAAAAACATTTATCTGTTGTTGTTAATCTTCATTCATTCCTTACTGATGGTTAGAACGGCCTGACTCTCGGAAGCGAAGGAATCTTCTGGAGTGTTTGTCCATTCTTATGTGGTAATATGCATCCTGAAGATCTATTGAGCACATCCAATCATCTTCCTCCAGAAACGGAAGGATAGACTGAACCATGACCATCCAGAATTTTTCCTGTTTGACAAATTTGTTTAGGATGCTGAGATCCAAAATTGGTCTCTAGTCCCCTGTCTTGTTTGGCACTAAAACGAATCTTGAGTAGAATCGGGATCCTATTTGGTCTGGTGAGACTGTTTGGATGACTCTTTTTTGCAGCAGCTTTTGTATTTCTTGAGCTGCTGCTTCCTTTTGACTGGGTGGAACATTGGGAATTCGTCTTGTCAACTTTGGGTAAAGGTTGATTGGTATGTGGTAACCTCTGGCTATGATCTCCCTCACCCAAGAATTTGAGGTTATTGTTTGCCAGGCAGGGAAGTGCAGAGAGAAATGTCCCCTGACTACTTCCAGAGGAAAGCAATTAGGCCGCTCTTCAGGAGCACTGATAGGGCTGCCCAGAGAATGAATGTCTGGTCCCCTGGCTACGCGGACCCCCTCTGTCTCTGTAGTGGCATCTTCCAGATGAGTTAGCCCCTCTGCCCCGGGGAGTAAACTCGCCATGTGTGTCACAGAAAGGACCCTGAGATTTCTTGTGCCACATCTTTCCACTCCTCTCATTCCTAGAGTAGGGTCGTTGAGGGGTGGTAAAACGTCAAGGAAAGGACCCTGAGATTTCTTGTGCCATATATTTCCACTCCTCTGATTCCTAGAGTAGGGTCATTGAGGGGTGGAAAGACGTACGCCCATGGCAGACAAGTTCTTGCCATATTTTTCACACCTGGCCAATGTGTCTTTTATTTTTGGGCTGAAAAGAGAAGAAGCTTCCACTGGAGCATTAAGAAAGGAAGATTTAAAAGGGTCCGCAAAGTCACAAAGGTGCATCCAGGCATGACATCTCATGACAATGCCTGAAACCGCCACCCTAGCTGCTCCTTCAACAGCATGAGAAATCAACCACATGGAGGAGCTGGATATGGATTCCAGGGTTGCAAGCTGTGAGGCAACTTTGTCACGTACCTCATCAGAAACTGCTCCTGCTAAGGTTTCAGAGAGTTTCGAGACTAGGTCTCTCTGAAGCCTAGTGGAGTGTGCCAGATAATTCAAAGACCTAATGGCAAGGGTTGATGAGGCAAAAACTCACTTCCCTAACCTGTCTACTGCCTGAGACTCCCTGTTTGGGGGGGTGGACAGTCTGGCTTTCCTTGGAGAGTTCCTTCCTTGTGGCTGCTGCCACAACCATAGCAAATACAGGGAGACCCTTGGACTAGTGTGGGTTTTGCTCAGGAGGGGATAACATTTTGCCTAACCTCCATGGGATTGGTTCAATAGTATTAGGACTCTTCCATGCACTGCATGATGAGTTGTATCAGCTCATCTGCAGGCGGGGTCACCCAGGAAGTAGAGGGTTGAGCACAAAAAGCCTGCAAGAACACGGACTCCTCAGAGGAGGGGTTGGTGGACTTCCAGTCACCCTGCTGTTTCAGGATTTCCGGGATGTCTCCAAAGGAGACATCATCAGGGGTGACAGAGGGGACCCCTCCCCTTCATCATAGTTCATATCTTTGGTGAGGGACTCCTCAGAGGAGTCTACATGCTTCCTCTTGCATGTCCTCTTGTGTGGTACCTCTTCAGTGGAGGTTTATGAAGAAGACTCCAAAGAGGGAGCACCCTGCAGTAGGGTATCTTGAGGCTCTTGTGCTCGATGTCCCAAAGCGGTGACTTGTGTAAGCTGCGGCTCAGAGGGAAGCCATAACTGGTATTCTGATGCCGATGGTTTGCCTGCAGAGGCAAGGGCCTTCTCCATTGCTTGGAAAGCTGGCCTGCCTGAAGAGGGATGGGAGCCCAGAACTGAGAAGGACAACCTCAGAACCGGGGTCACACCCTCCTCCAACAGGCCCGCTCCCAAGGAAGGAGCCCCAAGAGGACTAGGTACTGTCAGGACTCCTGGAACTGTAGTAGACAGCACCATGGAAAACATTGGTGCCATACCAGGTGTCATGATGCCCACAGTCCAGTCAGGATCCAGAGAATGGCCTGGATCCAATTGAACTGAAGACCAAAGGGTCGGCTCTGGAACCACTGTGAGGTCCACCAGTGGAACCAAAGAAATGGGTACCGAAAGAGGCGTCGGTGCTGGGGAATTTGATGCCTGCATGGAGGTCAAAGGAGGAGAATATGCTGGAGTCCATGGAGATATACTCCCAACTCCAAACGGGAGGGGGGTTTTGGAAGATGTTGTAATCCCTCTAGCCATCAGCAACTGATCCACAAGATGCACCACATCCAATTCCAAAAGGCTTCTGGTTAATCATGTTGATATCCCTGAGCGGGAGTCAGGCCACTCTAACCATCAGTAAGGAATGAATAAAGATGAGCAACACAGATGGAACATCATGGTAAGAACATAACTTCTTTTTCTGCATGTATTGTTCCCATAATTTACATTTTTTCTATGTAATTTACTCCTACCCTTTCCTAAAGGTCTCACTTCCTATTCCTTTATTTTTGTTACAACATTCACTACTTCAAGTATGGTTGGTTTAGAATTTGATTTACATTTTCTAATAATTGCTTTTCGATAGCCACCAAAATTAAACTTAACAGGGCCTTACTATGTCTAGGAAATTCAGATCCTGTAAACCAACTCAAGAAAAATAATTTCCTTAGCTGCACTCATTTGCTCATCCAGTATTCCTGACAGTGTACTCTGTAGAGAATTTTTAAAGTCTGCAAACTCATCACATTCCAAGAACATGTGCTCCTATGTATCCCTTTCTTCCCAATAACACCTCCAATATTTTCCATCCACCTAACGGAAAATTCTTTGAAGTCTGCTTGGAGTATGACAGTACCTATGCAAACACTTCCAGGCAAAAATCCTACATCTTCTAGATTTTGTTGCATATTTGGGAGACATGCATATGTTCTCCCTTTGTTTCTTTGTGAATTGCTCATCTAATCTCTCTTCCCAATCTTTTCTGATGTCCTCTGATTGATTCCCATAGTGATTGTGCAATATTTTATAGGGCCTACTAATTATCTCCTTTGCAACAGCAGCTTCTGTTCTAGATACAGTAAAAACTCAACCCAATGGCAGATTTAGGCTTTGGCACAGGGGCGCGCGCCCTCCCCCTTTTTTGAGAACCCACTGTACAACCTTGAGTAAAAAAAAAAATAATAACAAAATAAAAATAAAAAAGTTATTTTAACTGTCTCAATTGAAATTGGAAAATGTACTACCAAAGCAGTGCACAGTTGAGAGATTAACACTTTCCGCAGTATGTTTTCCCATTTCAACTCACAGATATTTTACTGTATTGTACGTTATGTATTTGTTTGCTGTTTGCGTCGCAAGTCCCAGTGGAAGACCCAATTGGAGGAGACAGTCAGGCGATCTGACCATCCTAAGATCTTGAGTGGCTCTTCCAACTGCATCTCACATCTTGACTGAGAAAGCACTCAGGAAGAGGAACTTGCCTAAATAAGACGCAGGGTAAAGAAGACAGAGGTATTTAAAGCTATTGGTTTACTGCTGCTACAGTTTGTATACTGTCATCATTTTTAACTATATGTTCATTTCTTGTACAAAAAACCCCACATTACTACACCTTGAAGTCCCACTATTTCATTTGCTATACTTTTAAATGTGATAGTGCTAGCCATTTTTGATTTGCGGTTATTTGCAAAAACTGCAGTCGCGCCTAATGCCAAGTGAATTCGCCTATGCATTTATTTAGTTTTTCCATAGCTATTCAGCCCAGCCTTTCACTTCACTTTTCAGCCCAAATAAAGAAACATGCATGAAGACTTAGGAAAGTATTTAATTTTATGATGGAGTGAAGCATGCACACGTTACGTTTGCATTTCTTTATTTTACTCAGAAAAAGCTGTTCAGGAATTTCTTGTATTTTTTTTCAAGCAGTTCTAAAAGTGCAATAAGTCAGGAAACAGAGGAACTCTGCAGCTAGTGGGAAGTTTTGTGGATTTAATTTTTCAGGTACAATAAATCATCTAGTTAACCAATTAATAAAGTGTAAGCGCCTTTATTGAATTATTTCAGATTTTGCCTGGTAACCACATATTAAATGTAAACAGCATACGAAACTTAAAAGGGCATTCAAGTTGAGTGCTTTCATTCTAAAACTGTGTTTATGTTATCTACAAAAAACTAGTCAGAAATCGTGCAGGCATAGTATTCTCCTTGACTGGCACAACAGACAAACTAGGTGCCGATTTGTGGCATATTTTATAGAATAAAAATATGCATTATTCTCTGTTTTATTTCATACTTGTGACAGTGCATTTCAGGCATGGAATTTGCATGTAAAGTGTGAAACTTATTTTGTGTTCCCTTTGATATACAATATGAATGATTGTTTGTCAGGAATAAATCGTTGGTCTATTGCTCAACCTTGCCTCTTGAATTTTTAAATTCAGTAAGTCAACTTTTCTGATGCTAACTGTTGTCTCTGTTGTAGACTTGTTAGGTAAACAGTATCTGTTATTTTTTTTTTCACCCAAGAGGCTTGATTTGTATTCAGCCAGGATGGAATTCCTCTACATCTAAATCTTTTCAGTCTTTCTAATTTCTTGTGGGTAAATCTAGCAAAGGAAATTAATTTCCTGTAACGTGTTATGTGACTAACAGCAAAACAGTAATTAAGTTACTTAGGTGTATAATGGAATGCTATATTTTTGAGTCAATTTATTTTTGCCAAGTATATTTTGAGCATTCTGATTTGCTGCTTTTTTAATATATGGTGTATGCAGTTTGTATTAGTTTTATAATATATAATATATAATATATAATATATAATATAGGGATGTGTTTCTGATTTGCCATGCACCAATATTATTTTGATTTAAAATTGTATTTTTTATACATATGTTAACCGGACAAGCCACCAAACACAATTATCCTTATTCTGGGATGACCCAGGAGAATGGCTTGGGTAAGTGATTTGCTCATAGTCAAATGGCAGGGGAACTGAAGGTAGAAGGAATGATTTCTTGTACCTCTGGTTACAGGAAGTAGTACATTAACAGTTCAGACTCTATCCTTTTACTCCCATCACATGGTATTATATAATATACAGCTTTGTTTTCTTTTCACACCACCAACTGTATATGTAGTATTAACTTCCCCAGATTTTGCAGACTTGCCTTGATTTTGTCTCATATCATTTGCCTTGTTTCTTGTAAAGTTCCGCTTTTCTGTTAAATCACTGAGGATTACAGCCAGTCAATAATGCCAGATGTTAGAGCTTCATACTTCTTACTGTTTACAAAATGCACGTTGATGCAAAACCTGCTGTTCTTGTAATTGTTTTATGTCAATTAGAGTAATATTTGAAAATTGATCCTAATGTTTTGCCTTTGTCCCCCCATTATTTTTGTTTTTTGTCCACGCATTATGAGGAAAGAAGTTAAATATGAAGGTCTTGTGACTATATCCAGCTTAAGACTCTTTCCCTGGTCTTAACTGCTTGTTGGGTAATTTGCAAATTTATCACATAAAATAATTTCCTTTAACTTAGTGTGTAATAGCATAACGTATACATCATCATCTTCTTTCAGCTGTTCCCGTTAGGGGTCGCCACAGTGAATCACCTGTTTCCATTTCTTCCTGTCCTCTGCATCTTGCTCTGTCACACCAACCACCTGCATGTCCTCTCTCACCACATTTATAAACCTTATCTTAGGCCTTCCTCTTTTCCTGTTACCTGGTAGCTTCATCCTTAACATCTTTTTCCCAATATACTCCGCATCCCTACTCAGCACATGTCCAAACCAACGTAATCTTGCCTCTCTGGCTTTGTCTCCAAACCTTCCAACCTGGGCTGACCCTCTAATATACTTATTCCTAATCCTGTCCACCCTCGTCACACCCAGTGCAAATCTTAACATCTTTAACTCTGCCACATCCAACTCAAACTCCTGCCTTTTTATCAATGCCACTGTCTCCAACCTATATAACATAGCTGGTCTCACCACCCTCTTGTAGACCTTCCCTTTCACTCTTACAAGTACTCGTCTGTCACAAATCACTCCTGACACTCTTCTCCACCCACTCCATCCTGCCTGTACTCTCTTCTTCACGTCTCTTCCACACTCACCGTTATTCTGAACTATTGACCCCAAGTATTTAAACTCATCCACCTTCACCACCTCTACTCCTTGCATCCTCATCATTCCTCTATCCTCCCTCTCATTCACACACATATACTCTGTCTTAATCCTGCTGACCTTCATTCCTGTTCTCTCTAGAGCATATCTCCATATCTCCAGGGTCTCCTCCACCTGTTCCCTACTCTCACTACAGATCACAATGTCATCTGCAAACATCATAGTCCATGGGGACTCCTGGCTGATCTCGTCTCTCAACCTGTCCATCACCATTGCAAATAAGAAAGGGCTCAGAGCTGATCCTTGATGTAACCCCACCTCCACCTTAAACGCATCCGTCACTCCCACTGCAGACCTCACCGCTGTCACACTACCCTCGTACATATCCTGTACCACTCTTACATACTTCTCTGACACTCCTGACTTCCTCATACAATACCACAACTCCTCTCTAGGCACCCTGTCATATGCTTTCTCCAAGTCTACAAAAACACAATGCAACTCCTTCTGACATTCTCTGTACTTCTCCATCAACACTCTCAGAGCAAAATGCTAGATGAGGTCTGTTTTCAGGTAGTCATGTTTTTTTCTAAGTGTATTTTAGGTATTCAGATTTGCTGCTTCTGTAGTGCTCTCTGTATGCAGTTATTTTATTATGCATAACTTATTTTAGGGTCTGTTTCTGCTTTCCATTTTATTAATTTTACTGACATTTCAACTGATTTTAATTTATATCCTATATCATTTTCTAAACACCTTCCTACTTGAAAAAAAAAAAGCAAAGGTGAAGACCAATGGATGGGAAACTGGAATTTCAATCCTGGTCTGGCCCCCCCATGTCTTTGATAGGCAGAGGCAGGCAGTGATATGCAAACTAACATACCCCACCACATAGCTTTTAGAAACTTCCTAACATACCCCCTCTTAATAAATGCACATGATACATGAGAACACAAATGGCTTGGAGTGGATAGGATTGGATTGCGTGGCTAGGCTTATAAGGGCCCTAGTCATTAGCCTAGTATATACCTGTGACTGTATTTACAGATGCTGTTTGTTTGATATTATTTATGTCAAGTCATTTGCACAGCAGAGGCTCCTCATTTAATATAAATACATTTCTGGACATCATATAGTGAAGACTTGTTTAACTGATTTAGTAATTGTTAAGTAATTATACTGTAAGATCACTGATGACATATGCTAAAGACTGCCTCCATGAACTTTAGGAAAGTAACCAAAGCAACACTGACTGAAACACAGTGCAAAAAAAGTAATGTTTGTGTGTGGTACAGCTGTAATTATTATTGCAAATTTCCGGGACATAATACATGGAATTAAATATGGGAGTGCTCCCAGATACTTGTGTGAATGGTATGCTACAGTGAATGTACCACATGCATTTGACAGACTTGTATGTTATATTGAGGTGTTCATCTTGATCTGCCAAACAATTGTGCAGATGGCATACTGTATTGTTCATAGCACATGCATACATTTAACAGCCCTGCATATCACATCAGGATGATCTTGTATTTCACATATATGCAGCATCTCAATTGCTTGGCATGAAGGTAGACATAATAATCCATCCAGCATGTGTCTGCAGCACCTAAAGATGCAGTGTGAAAAGCTGCAGATGAGTGGAATAAAGATACAAAATGCTCCATCAGCCATCCAAATCTCTATAACTCTACAGTATTTCATTCTTTCTTTTCAGTAAAACAGTTTGCATAATCCAGGCAGCTAAATCCAGGACATTACAACTTCCACACTTGTGTGCATGTGCGGGTGGGGGGGGGGGGGGGGGCTTGCAGACTGATGGAGCAGCAGTAGAGTATATACAGTGTTACCTGCAGTGGTACTGTTCCAGGTTCAATTAACTCTCTGGACACCAGCAGTCAGGAAGAGAAAAAAAATGAACAGCAGTTGCTGGTTTATATACTTGGAAGGAGTATGCTTTTTACTATAATTCTGCCATATGCAACTCGCCAGAAAGCCCATAATCTAGGTAGACAGTAAAGGGTGAAAAGCTAGAGTGCCCATGCTCATTGTGGGAACAGAATGGCATCACTGCCACTAGTATGAAAAGAGGATGACAACACTGTCTCCAGAGTGACCTACAGATGGCAGGATGCCACAAACTGTGATGCCAAAATGTCTGGAGTCAATGTGGTTTGAATCCCAGTACTGCCAACCAGCGGCGAAGTAATAGCAAGAAAGTGCACACAAGTCTAGCTCAAAGCAACCTGGCTGAAACAGTAAAAAATACATAGATGTCCTTTTCGTATATGCTGTCAGAGCATTTCAAAGTGGCCTTTTAACAGCCCACTAAATCCCAGTGTTTTACTTACCAGCCCTTTCTCACTGGCCTACCTTTCAGACTGCACCACCCCTTCTGTAAATTCCTGGATCCGCCACTGCAACCAGTGTAGGTCTTTCTTTTAGGATTTCCCTATCCCTTTCTCTTTGCCTATACTCATATCAATCTTTGATATGGAAGGCAATCTGTAGCCTATAGTCCAAATGTCTTCTTGACCTCTTCCCATTCTATAACCTTCTCTTCTTTAATTATTTGTTCCCCTTTGCCAGCTTCTTCCAGTAAATTTCAGCTTCCTCTTACCTGTTCTCTGTACCCCCTAACTACAGTCATCCATATCGGCAGAATCTCCTTACTCACTTCCTATGTTGGCTTGGTTCTTAGTACACTTTTTGCTACCTTATGAGCACAGTGTTCTGTATGTCTATGGTTATTCTCATTAAGGGATTGTGTCCAAAGTCACACTCTATGTATGTCATGAATTACCACCGTGCTTCATTACCCTTTTCTACTTTCAACTGTAACTTTCTGCTTGTGTTATATGTATGAGGCTTAGTTGTGCACCTCTAAAATATCCCTTCAAATCAGGTAGTCCCAAACCACCATGTTCTATTGGAACAATCAACTTTTTTCCATTTGGCTGGTGGCTCTTCCCCTCTTCCCCCACCAGATGAAATCCTTCAGCACTTTGTTAATTACTATCCAAAACTTATCTGGCTGATAATAACATGCCTGATCTATGTATAAAACATTTTTACTGCTTGCATCTTCCTATCTATATCCATATGCAAGAGCTACCAGTTTCTCACTCTGTGTAATATCTTTTGTTTAATCTCTTCCCACATATCATAAACTGCCATAACAGAATTCTTTTTAACCCATACTCCCAACTATTTCATTTTATCATGTGTGGGACATACTTTACAGCTATAGCCTATATTTTATGTTCATTAATTTTATATCCCAAAAAACTCAGAATTGTCTCAGAATGTTCTACAACACTGAGATGTTCTTTTTTGGTTCCATTAGGTACATAACAATATCCTCTGAAAATAAAGTTAACTGTTCTTGAATACCATACCAATTACATCCTTGAATTTCTTGAGTCCCTTATTTTCTTTGTCAGTAGCTTTAAATATAAGACAAATAACAATGGGGAAAGGGGACACCCCTGCCTGATTCCCCTGTTCAGACACAACTTATCAGAGAGGAACCCTCCCCCTTTGGTTTTTGCCTCCAATCCCTCATATGTCTTCCTAGTTAGCCTAATTATTGTATCATGAAATGCAAATGATTCCACTGACCAACTCATAAAATCCCAGTTTATTCTGTCGAATGCTTTCTCTGCATCAGGACCTTCCACCAACTGCCGTATTTTCTTACATTCTTCTTCCCTCTGGATCATCAGTGTTCTAATAATGTTGTCAAATATTGCTTCCCCTCCACAAAACCACATTGATCCATATCCATCAATTTTAACAACACCTTTGCCATTCTTTAGCCTTTATAGACATAAACACTTTATAATCTTGGTTTAAAATTGAAATGGGCATGTAGGAAGCTGGAACTGATGGGTCTTTAACAGCTACCACAGCTTTTTACAGGACGTTGGTGCTTCTTCTCCTTTTAAAATATTGATCTGATGTTGTCAATTGTCATTTTATCCTTGACATATGGGTTAATTTCCGAGCATCGGAATTGACTCGACTGTTACTACAACTCGCAGAAGCCAAAAGCTCTAGAGCTTAACCCTTATCCACAATGCTCCTCTCCCTGTTACCTCAAATCTCGTTTGCCTCTTTTCGTGTCAGACTTGGTCGTCATTACTCTCAAGCAAGCTAAGTAAAAGTTCATATTTTCTTCTTGCATTCTGACTATTCAGTAGTCTCTTTCAGCCCCCTTACCTTATTCTATAAATCCTTGAACCTCTCCTGAACTTTCCGTACCTTTTTGTATCTTCTTCTGTAATATGTTCATATTCCCCACTATCACAGTTAATAGTTTTTACCCTTGTGTATCTTTCCTGGCTGTTTTCTTAAAAAAAAAGAGTTATAGTAATTTGTTCTTCTTCTGCTTCTTCATTGCATGTGTGTTTGTGTGAGTATGTAGTCTGCTTGCCGGTTTTTTTTGTCGGAGTAAGACATGGCTGATAAATCTAAAGCCCCTTCTAGTTTTAAAAGATGCCAGAAATCTGGGCACAAAATACCTTTTTCTGATGCAAGCTTACTATGTTTGTACTGTGTAAGTCCCCTCCATCTTCAGGAGACCTGCTCGATATGCCATTCTTTTAGGCATGGTCCTTTACTAGAAAGAAAAAATAAATTAATCTTGAAGGGCCTTATCCCATCTGCTTTTAGTGAGGCCATAAATGGTTGTGAAAAAGGTGAAAGTAAAACTGATGTGTCATCTCCTTCTTCTTCCTCTGTTATGTCCTCAGAGAAATGTAAGAAAAGGAAGGTGTCAATGCCAACTTCCCCCTTGGCACTGTCTTCCAAAAAGCTGAAGTCTTTGGTTCCTACATTTTTTGGAACTGACAGATGTTGTACCAAAGATACTGGTTGTTACACCTTCTTCAGAACTGAACCTACTGGAAAAGACAAAGTCTTCGACACCAGAAGTTTCTGGTGAAAAGCACCTTGACCCATCGGCACCACAATTATCGGCACAGACTCTTTTCTCAGTGCCAATCACTTCGGCACAGAGCAACCTATCGGGGGAGTGTTTCATGTTAATACTACCTAGAGCTTCATACTCTCTCTCATTTGACCCCTTTCCAGATAGGCTGACTTCACCCTTTCTGGAAAGGCCAAAATCACCATTCATCCTGTCTCTCCATTCCACCAAAAGCCTAACTGAAGATGATGTGGAGAGACTGGTGAATAAGATAATCTGGGTGAGGGGACTGACAGGTTCCACTGCAGCTTTGGCTCCCAGAGGCATAGGAGCTGAAGTTTCCTTTATCCCTCCAGAACTTCCTCCTCTAACTTTGGCTGAAGCTTTAGAGCCCTCAGCTCCAAGTTTCCCAGTGCTGAGGGATCTAAAGCCATGTCTTGCTCCTAAAGATGTCTGTATCTTTGGACCCAATTCTCCCTCTGAGTTCTTCAGTTCAGTCGGAACTGGAGATCTCCTGGAGCCGCATCTGTCCTGTTGGCTCCAAGGGGCTAGAATTGACTCCTATTTTGTTGGAGCCTTCTCTGTGCCTTGTAGTTTTGGCAAAGATCAGTTTGACTCCAGCTTCCACTTTGGGAGATGTCTTCTCGAATGGGGGAGTGATCACGGTTCCGAGGCAGTATTTCTTGATTCCAGGCTCCCTTCCCTCTTCAGGTGGGACAGATTTTGAGGCTATGAGGACAGCCTTGACTGCAGTAGTTAGTCCGTCAGTCCCTTACACTTTGGAGAAGATGCTCTTGCCTTCCTTATGCCCAGATATTCAACCAGTACCTCCACTGGGTCAGTGTGTGCCAAAAGTGCAGGATTCCCAGATGAGAATTAGAATTCCTTCTTCTTCTGATACCTCCCCACATCATCCCACTGAGAAGGTCCTTCAGAAGAAAAAATGCAAGAGGAAGCACTTAGATTCCCTAGAGGAATCTATCACTGAAGAAACTGACTTCAATGAAGGGTAGGGATCCCCAAGATCACCCCCTGATGATGTCTCCTTTGGAGACATCCTGGAAATATTACTACAGAGGGGTGACTGGAAGTTCCAAAATCCTTGTTCTGAGGAGTCAGTATACCTGCAGGCTTTTGGCACTCAACCATCTACCTCTTGGGTGACTCCACCTGCTGATGAGCTCATTTAGTTGATCTCTCAGTGGGCATGGAGAGCTCCTGATACCATAGAACCTATCCTCAGGAGACCAGACAAAATTCTATCAGCCCTGAAGACAAACAGTTCTGGGCCAAAAGGTTAGCTTTTGATGCCATAGTTGTGGCAGCAGCCACAAAGAAGGAACTGGCCAAAGAGATTTCCTCTATCCATCCACCCAACAGAGAGTCTTGGGTGATGGATAGTTTGGGAAGTGGGTCTTTGCTTCATAGACCTTTGCCTTAAGATCCTTGATTTTCTTGGCACACTTCACCACACTTCAGAGGGATCTGGTCAAGGTGTTAACGGATACCCTTGCAGGAAGGAAAAGTAGCTTCCTAGCTGGCTACCCTGGAGTCTCTGCCCAATTCATTCATGAGGCTCATCACTCATGCAGCTGAAGGGACCTCTAGAGTAGCAATTTAGAGACAGGCCTGCATGTGCCTATGTGACTTTGAAGAGCAATTTAAGTCTTCATTCATCAGTGCACCCTTTGACAGATCGTGTCTGTTTGGTCCAAAGGTTAGAAAAACTTTATTCAAGTGTGAGAAAGATTGAAAGACTTTTCTGCTGTGGGCATATGTTTTTCACTCCCCAGTGACCATTCTCTAGAAATCAGAGAAGCAGTGAAAAAATGTGGTTCAAAAAGTCCAAGGGCCTTTTTAGGAAACATTTGGAGGTAGTTCCTCCAGGGGCCGAGGGGGGAACTTCAGTGGAAGACACCACCACCATGACAGAGGTGGCCTGTAAACTCAGGGTTTCAGAGATTCTTTTTCTGGTAAACTTTACTAGTGCTCCTAAAAGGAGGCCCGGTTGTCTTCCTCTGGAGGCAATTGGGGGATGCTTATCCCTGCACCAAAATGCCTGGCTACAAATAATATCAGATGCTTGAGTGCAAGAAAATCCCTGATGTTCCACCCAGTCAGAGGGAACAAGCAGTTATAGAAATCCAGAAACTGATAGGAAAAAAAAGAGTCATCCAAGAATTTCCACCAGACCAGAGAGAGTCCAGAATTTACTCAAGATTCTTTTTAGTACCAAAGAAAGACAGGGGAATGGAGACAGATTTTGGATCTAAGTGTACTGAACAAATCAGTTCACCAAACAAAATTCCGGATGGTCACTGTACAGTCCATTCTTCTGTTTTTGGAAAAAGACATTTGTATATGCTCAATAGATATTCAGGATGCGTATCACCATATAAAGATGGACAAACCATCCAGAAGATTCCTCCATGTCTGGCTGGGAGCCAGTTAACTTCAATTCAGAGTTCTGCCTTTTGGTCTCACCACAGCCCTCAGGGTGTTCACAAAGTGCATGGCAATAGTAGCAGCTTACTTGAGACTGCAGGTATTTAGAGTGTTCATGTATCTAGACAATTGGCTCATTACCGCTCTGACCAGGCATCAATTGATAAAAGCAAGAGACCACTTACTTCACATTTGCTCTTACTTGGGAATAACTGTAAAGTACGAAAAATTGAGACTGACCCCAACTTAGAATTTAGAGTTCATAGGAGCCTCTCTAAATACTCAAACCTCCACAGCTACTCTTCCCCCTGTGAGATTACAGAAAATCAGATTTCAGGTACAGAAGCTAATCGGCAACAGAAAAGTTATCATTTGACTAGTCCTTCAAGCACTGGGCTCCATGACTGCAGCTATAAATCTAGTTCTCTTAGCAAGATACCACATGAGGATACTACAGTGGTATCAATGGTCAATGTTACACCAACCCATGTTGGACTTGATTTTGATCAACAACCTTTGCAAAAGAGATTTAGCCGGGTGGATGTATTCCAAAGACATTCTTCTAGGCTGTCCCTTTGTCCCACCACAACCCCAAGCCATAGTGGCCACGGATGCCTCCCAGATGGGGTGGGGGGCATTATCTGGGCAAGACTGTCCAAGGCACTTGGTCCCCCACAGAGGTCAACTTGCATATCAATGCTAAGGGGCAGTGCTTTTAGCATTGCAAGCCTTTCAGACTGCTCTTCCTTCAAGAACAATTGTGATTCAAACTGATTATATGTCAGTAGTTTAATACATCAACAAACAGGAAGGAACCAAATCCTATCCTCTTTGTTGAGAAGCTCTCAGAGTGTGGGAGTGGGAGATCTTTTCCAAATGCTTTCTGATAGCAATGCACATTCCGGGGAGCTCCAATGTAATAGCAGACAAACTAAGCAAGTGTATTCCCCTGTTCATGAGTGGTCTCTCAGTGACAGAAAGTATTTTCAATCAATGGGGCCAGCCTTGCTGCAACCTGTTTGCTTCTCCTCTAAACAACAAGTGCAGCAACTACTTTGCCCTGATCCCCTCCCCTGGTGGAGTACCAAGAGATGTCCTCCACATATGGCCCTCCGGACTGCTGTATGCCTTTCCCCCAATTCCTCTAATCCTAAAAGAAAGGGTCACAACAGTTAAAGAACTTCAGGTAAGCCAAAAAATGTAGAACAAAATCAACCAGAATTCATCTAATCCTGAAATTCCTACAGAAAGCAATCAAGTTGAAGAGCAAAGTAATCCTAATTGCCCCTTACTGGCCTCAACAAATATGGTTGCTCTTTCTTTGGCCTTATCTGATTCAACAGCCTTGGATTCTGGACCCAGCTCCAGACCTTCTATCTCATCCAAAGGGATTAATCCATCCGAACATTGTAAACCTCAAGCTGACAGCTTGGTTTCTCCGGTTCCATTAGTAGCCAGGCATCCCTCTCTCTCCTCCCTGGTACGCTATATACTCTTAGCTTCTCATAAGCCAGCTACCCATAAACTCTATACTAGTAAATGGAGGAGGTTTACCTTTTGGGCTCATGACAATAATAATGATCCCTTTTCAGCACCCATTGATAGTCTTGGAATTTATAGCTACACTCTTCAAGGCAGGTGCTTCTCATTCTACCATCAAAGTTCAATTAGCAGCTATTACTAATTTCCATAATGATTTTAAAGACTCTTCCCTGTCTTCTCATCAACTCTGCAAAGCCTTCTTAAAAGGAACACTCTTGCTAAAACCACCTTACAAAGATCCTACTCCAGCTTGGGATTTGAACTTAGTGTTGCAAACCATTGTTCATTCTCCTTTTGAACCATCAGCTGAATGTGATCTAAAGTTTTTATCCTGGAAAGCTATATTTTTGGTAGCAATAACTTCTGTCAGAAGGATTTCAGAAATACAAGCCTTGTCATGTAGACCTCCTTATTTGATTTTCCACAAAGATAGAGTTTCACTAAGAACCAATCCTTCCTTTTTGCCTAAGGTAGTGTCAGAAACAAATATCAATCAGACTGTTAATTTACCAGTATTTTTTCCCAATTTTTCTAACAAAGGTGAATACTGCTTACATTTATTAGATGTTCACAGACAATTACGCTTCTATTTACACAGAACTGAGAATATAAAAGACAATCCGACCAACTATTTGTATCATTTTCACCTACAAGACTTGGCCAACCAGTGAGTAAAGTAACCTAGCCAGATGACTCAAAGATTGTATTTATTTTACATATAATAAAAAGAAAATTAAATTGCCTAGTACTTTAAAGGCACATTCTACAAGAGCTGTAGCTACTTCAGCAGTTTTTCATTCTAGAGCTTCTATGGATGACCATTTGTGCAGCAGCAACTTGAGCTTCTCCTCATACCTTTATTACTCATTACAAATTCGATTTAGTCTCTGGGGGAATAGAGTCATTTGGTTTTATGGTGCTCAGAAATATCCTTCTTTAAGTCCACCCAAGGCCTAAGGTAGCTGGGGACTCTGCCCAATATATTGAGGATAAAACAAAAATTGACATCAGATAAATAAGTTATGTACTCACCATAAAATTCCATTTGTGTTGTCCATTCTCATTTATCCTCAACTACCTTCCCTCCGTCCCCCTGCCTTTAAAGTTTTTGGTGGATCAGATAATGGACATATGTCACTTCTGTTATTATTATTATTATTATTATTAGTAGTAGTAGTAGTAGTAGTAGTATTATATGATTCCTAATATGGACTCTATGAAAGTTTTTGGGTTTCTATCACTCTGTCTGTCTTTCTGCAAACTCGATTTGAGGTAACAGGGAGAGGAGCATTGTGGGTAAAAGTTAAGTCTGAGAGTTTTTGGCTTCCGAGAGCTGTAGTAATGGGCGAGTCAGTTCCAGTGATCGAAACCAAACCCGTATGTTTAGGATAAATGAAAATGGACAGCAGAGATGGAGTGTTATGGTTAGTACATAAATTATTTTTAAACAACACCTTCCAGATCTTTATCACTTTCTTACCTCCTAGCTTCCAAACTTCCATCAGAATGCTATCAATTCCTGACACTATCTTGCAGATTTGTTATCCATCACCATTTTTATTTCATCTCCTCCTATCTTAAATATTAATTGTTGAGCCTCATCTACCACTAACCTTTGCATATTTAAATCTTCCATAAATATTTCCATTTGTCCTTTTTCTTGATTTCCCTCCTTCTTCTCTTTATACAGATTTTCATAAAATTTCCAAAATATCTCTAATACTTCTATAGAATTACTGTTTATTTTTCTTGTTATAGGATCCCTAAGTTTGTGAACAACCCTTTCTACTTTCTGTTGCCTAAGTCGTTGCGCCAGATGTTTTTCTTTGGAGTTATTATCAAAAACAGTTGCTTAATAGCAATCTTTCTAAACGTATGCATATTATCCAGGTGCTCCTTTATTTTCTCTTTAGCACTCTGCAATTGCACCTCTTCTTGTTCCGTGAGATTCCCCTTATTCTGTAACCTTTGTCACCCTGTCTAAATAATTCTTGTTACTTCTTAAGCATATCTTTTTTACCCTATTTGTAAACTCCACACTCATTTTATCCCACTCACAAGCTATAACATTTGAAGTACTTTCTATCTTCTCCAATAACTCCTGAATAATTTCCACTATTCATTCATTAAGTTCCTCTCTTTTTAACAGCAATGTGGAGAAGCACCAATGTCTTATCCTTACTTCATTACCTTGCATTTTTATTTTAGTAATTATTGCTATGTGATCTGAAATATTAATTGAATGTATGTCAAAGTTATAAATTAAATGCATATATTCCCCTGAATTGTTTTCTGTCTTGTCTAGCCTAGTTATTGTATCTTATGCTCTAATTCTTCTTATGAATACTTTTGTTCTGATACGATATACTCTACTCATCATATGTGCTACTTGAAGCATATTGTCTGATCTGTATTTAATTTTCAGGTCATACTTTGCAGATTAAGCAACAGTCTCTGTAATACTGGAGGTGCCTTGTACAAAGACTTCCTGAATGTAGTTTGTAACCATTTATGGCCTATTTCCAGTTGTACTTATTTTCTATAAATACATTGGTAGATTTTTTTACAGCCATATACTATTGTTAATAGTTTTTCTCCTATCTGAGTGTATCTTTTTTGTTCATTTGTAAATGCCATTGATGTATGGAAAACTAGTCTGTTTTCTTGTAAGATCACAGCTCCAATACCATCCTGACTGGTGTCTACTTGTAACATGGCTGGTATACTTAACATCATAATATTTTAATGCAGTTGCTTTTGTTACTATTTTATTGTGCTTTTTGTAACTCTTCCTGTTTGTGGCTACATACATTCTCAGGTTATGTCTTATTCCAACAGCTTTCTAAGGGGCATAATTATTTCAAACATGTTAGCTATGAACACTACAGGATACTGCATCATTATCTAAAACCTTATCAATTCTTGGCTTCTGGCTTTGAATTTTGTACTATTGTCCTAACTCTCTCTCGCCCTCAGTTTGGTTTCAATACCTCTGACAACAGAATGTAATCCATTTATTTTAGAGTTGTCAAACTTACTTTACAGTTGTTCTTAGTTTAAAATTGTATATTGTTAGTCATTTCAGTTGCTGTATCAGTCATATATCATATTTAGTTTCTGTCAAGTCTCATAATAGCAAGACACTGATTCTGTTCAAACCATCTTCTCAGTCTTTAATTGGTTGTGCAGCTGCATATTGAGATACTTATGTGACAGATGAGATGTCAAAAGAAAGACTTGTGAATCTATATTTCCTAAAGACAAATTCAATGTAGACAGCTTGGAGTTTTCTTTGTCTATTATTATCATCTGCAAGAATTCCTGATTTTCATCCAGCTCTGAAAAGGCCATAGATGAGACCACTTCCTCAGCTATGAGTAATAGATAATGTCATCTTTTCATCATTTTAGTCAAAGTTTGTATATCAGTACAGAAACAAATCTTTCCCTGCTTAACTCATTCTGTTGGCTGTCAGTTTCTTAATGTCATTTAAGCTACAAGTTCACTTTAATATATGTTCAGTTCTCCTCTTAAACTTGCTACTGGTGCTTTCCATGGAGAATATATGAGTAGTATAATATGCTAATGTGAACCTTTATGAATGTAAAATTGTCCTAGCAAACTACCAAACCTTGCAAATAAATCGGCATACTCACGCATGGTATCACTGATTTGGCTCTGCACATTATTCATGATTGCTCTATGACTTTGAGACAATGTCTTTACACATCTGTGCTGTGCATGCACAATTGTGATATATTTTATCATACACAAGTCCTCAACAGCCAAACAACCTAAAATCTAGGTCAAATTCCTTCCTTATCCAGTGCTTCTATTTGAAAGAGGATCTTATACTTTATTTTTAAATTTTTATACTGACATGTCAACAGTACCTGATCCAATGTCTTTATTTTGTGTCCTGAATAATGTGCAGATTGATTTCCTTTCAGTACATTTCAGCCCTAAAGCTATAAAAGTATTCTTGACAATGTATTGCATTCAGGGTCAGTCTCTACTTTAGTCAATGCTTTTTAATACATTCTGAGCTTGTCTTGTCATTCTGATTGATTGTTTAGGTGTACTAACTTTTTTGCTGTTTTCACACAATAAAAAACTCTCTCCGGTACTTACGTATTATCACAACCAGATTGCGAAGTGGTAGAATTCCTTATGTTTTACTGAAAACATTTATCCTAACCTTAAAAGGGGTGTGTACACACCTAAGTGGTACTGTGTCACAGTGGGTATGAGGCGGGAGGTCCAGAAACAGTAAAATTTTCTCCTTGTGGGTGACGTGCCTCATTACTTCTTTGAACTCTGCAGTTATACACTGCATTAGAAATCATGCATTCCTTTTTGCAACTTTAGCAAAGAGAAGTTACACAGTAATGTTCCTTCTAAGTTTTCATGGCCAGTAATAATGAAAAGCCAAGGTGCCTGGAAGGAATACTGAGCAATGCGCTGGTGATTCCTCAGGGAAAGCAACCTTTCTCCCCAGCAGAACTCCTGTGCGAGGGCTGTTACACATTATCCCACTTCACAGACAGACTACTGTTTATCTGAAATTGTTGACTCTCATCACCCAGTTACAGTATAAAAAAAAGGTGCTGTAAATTGTGAAAGATTCCCAAAAATGTCTCCCAAATGTATCAAACAGACATTCTGGTCTCGCCATGTACCGGGCCTTGAAATGGGCAGGTAGTATTGTTGGGAATGTGATGAGTCTCATCCGTCTTAACATTACTGACGACTGTGTTGCTGCGACACTCGTCTGTAAAGCTCGGGAAGGGATACTCACCGGGAAGAGGAATTGTGGCATTATTCATCTTCCTATGTAAGCAAAATATCTGACCAAATACTTGTTAACAGTTTATGCACCCCTTGGAAAGTAACAGCACACCGTTTTGCGAAAACATTACAAGTCATGCCACTTCGCAATCTGGTTGTGATAATACGTAAGTACCCTCTTTCCATTTTAAGGGTGCCAGTATTTTTGGTATCAGATGTTATAAATTCTGAAATTTCACCTATTTCTGGCAGCAAAATTGAAACTATATTAAAATTTGCATTGCATTCTCTGTGACTGCATTTCATGTTTTATTTCAATAACATGCACATTCTTTGAAACACTCTTTATTGTTTTTCTTTTACTAATACTTGCAAACTGATCCTACCTTATTTTATACAAAAAATCTGTGCACTTATTTATGTCACATCTGTAGACACACCTTATAGACAATACTTGAATTTCCATTGTTTCATACTTTCTGTTTCATGTCATGACATTTAATCCAATGTTGTCTTTTTTTGTCTGTTTCAAAACATGTGGGTTATTAAATCTAGCCTGATCCAAACTCGGTAGCTTATACCAAAGCTTTGGATCGACAGCTCTGTCTCCTTTCCTACCCAAAATTGCCCTCTCCTACTTGAATTACACAAGATTTCATTTGCTGACTGACTAAACCAGACGTGTACCAAGAGCTCCATAATTTTTCACAATAAGTGAAATATTCCTCCCTTCTCTGAATTTTGATATCTGTTATTAGACTAGAGAAGTGTTAGGTTGTTAGCAGTTGATTAAGGAGGATTAGTGTGATTTTTTTTAAATATTCCTTCTGTGTGTTCCTATATATAGTATTAGGATAAGTAGTTAGTCGGTAAGCTAGTTATTTAAATAATGTGTAGTTAAGATTTATATTCATCTTTGTAGTTATTCTGATTATGACGTCAACAGGTTTTAATAAGTGTTCCTCATGTGCGCATAAAATACTCCCTTAAGACCCACAGTCACTGTGTGTCTACTGTTTGGGGCTTTCCCACTTGTAGGATTCATGCTCCATCTATGCTGCATTTGGCACCAGAATCCTACAGGAGAGAAGAGAAAAACTAATTTTAAAAGGCTTCTTCCCCCACAGATAGGGTCGATAATGTCTTCGGACCCAAAGATAGCCACCTCTTCCCCTTCTTCTGAGAATAAAAGACATAAGGAGCAGGAAAGATCAAAAGAAAAAGAGAATAAAGGATAGAGATAAGGTGAATGAAATGTCTAAAGAAAAGAGACCCGAGGATTGCTCAGATAAATCCAAGAAAAGGTCTCCCAACCCAAAAGCTGTTGTGGGTTCAGTGCCTAAACTTTTGAGACTGTCGTATCCTACTGTTTTTATGATCCAGACTCCCTCACCAAAGACATCTTTCACACCAGGGTCCATCAGCCCCAGGTTTCATTTACCAGTTCTACAAAATCTACCTTCGAGGCCTGCTTCTCTAGCCTTGTCTTTGAGATCTGGTCAACCTACTAGGAACCTCACTGAATTCAATATCAGCTAAATGATGAGGTAGCTTTTGAGGACTCAGATTCAGCTGGGAGTCCTACCATCTCCATTCCTGGAGCTAATGTATACCGTATCCAACCTTCCCTTGGTGCCAGATTTGAAATTGATAGCCCTGGAGACTTCTGCTTTGACATCTTCCCTCATTCAATTGACTCTGATGCAATCTGGTCAAGTAGAGTCCTGCAGCCAGAGTGTCAGTGTCGTAGCTCCAATGGTGGAGTCAACTCTGAAGTTTTCAGAGCTATCCCTGCCACTCAGGGCTTCGGCATTGGACAGCTTGGTTCTGAGGTCCTACTCAGAGACTTAGGTTCATAGGTTCATAGGTTGGTACTAGGCTATCGGCCCTAGGGCCTATACAAGCCTAGCCCTAACAATTCCCTGGCTATTTCTTCCCACACTAATTATTTCCATGGACCCCTATCTAGCAGGGCGACTGACGTGATCCCCGGGGTGAATTTCCTTTCTCCCATCCAATCAACAAGGTTCCTTTTGAAGAGGGCCAAAGAGGCGCTCTGCTTGACATGTATGGGCAGTCTATTCCAGAGTCTGGGGAGTCTCTGCGTCAGGAACCTATCCCTCCAGCATGTTTTGTTTATTGTGATGACAAGATTTAGATCCCTGGACTTGTACCTTTGAGGGACTGGAATTTCTTTAAGTGTAGCATGTCCAATAGCTCTGGGTTTGACATGGCCTTGTATGTTAAGCAGAGATCACCTCGGAGTAGACGATATGCGACAGAGTATAGCTGGAGTTTTTTAAGGCAGGCAGCATAGGGCATCTGCTTTAGGCCTGTGATTTTTTTTAGTGAGATATTTCTGCGGCCTTTCCAGTTGTTGCAGATGTCTTGAGAGGTACATACCAAATGGGGCATTGTATTCTATAATGGGTCTAATGAGAGATGAGTACAGTAGGACAATGACTTCCTTTTTTCTGGATGAAAAGCCCTTAGTGATGAGGTGTGCCACATAGAAAGATTTCCTGACTGTTGTGGCGATGTGGTTATTGAAGATGAGACCACTGTCCACGTGTGTCCCTAAGTCTCTTATCACACTTTTGGTGTTTAGTGTACTGCCACCTATGTGATAATTCACGGGTACATGTTTTTTCCCAAAGGGGATAACTATACATTTCTTAGCATTGAGCTTGAGCCCACGGCTCTGGCACCAAGCATCTGTTTCTGTAAGGCCCTTTTTGTAGAGTATCCACATCATTTGGGGATTCAGTAATGGCTCCCACTTTGCAGTCATCTGTGAACTTTGTTAGCCAGAGTCCTTTAGTGTTGGCCTGTACTTCAGAGAAGTAGATGCCAAACAAGAGAGGTCCCAGGACTGAACCCTGAGGTACTCCACTTTTCACTTGTCTTGAGCTGGATTTGGAGTCAGCTACTTTTACAGTGTGGGTTCTGTCAGTAAGCCAGTTGGCAACCCATCGAGTGATGTAGGGATTAATGAACAGCTTAGTAAGTGTATCTATGATTCCAGAGTGGGGGATGGTGTCAAAGGCCTTGGCGAGGTCCAGATAGGCTGTGTGGACTGCCTTACCCTTGTCCATGGCTCTGGAGACTGGTTCAAAGAAGTTAATAAGGTTCAGGAGACAAGATCGGTCCTTCACGAACCCAAACTGGGTGGGGTCCAGTGTTTTAAGGTTACCAATGTCTTTGTTTATAAGTTCCATGATAATATGTTCCATGGCCTTGCAGATCAGGCTCGTCAGACTGATGGGGAAGTAGTTTCCGGGCTCCAAGGTGGATCCCCCCTTGTGGAGTGGGATAACTGTAGCTGTGCGCCACTCAGTGGGCACGAAGCCTGAGGTGAGGGTATGATTAAACATGACACTTAGGTGAGGTGCCAGTTCATTTTGCAGTTCTTGTAGTACACAGCCCAGGATGTCATCTGGTCGCATGGATGCTGTATTCTTAGCTTTGGAGAGTGTGTTTAATACCTGTGTGGTCGTTATTACCGGAATTTGGCAATCTTCCAGTATTGAGATGGGCCATTTAGGGGGTGAGAGGGGGGTGAAGTTGGCACTGAATCGATCTGCCAGTATATTGGAAATATCCTTGGGATCATATATTTAATGCCATTCTGTTGTAGCTCAGAGCAGATCTGAGCATTGCCATTTAGATTCTTGACATAGTTATAGAATGCCTTGTGGTTGTCTTTGGAATCTTTGGCAATTTTATTTTCATAACTAGCTTTGGAAGATTTTATGAGGGATCTCAGCTTCTTACTGAGGCTGGTAAGGGAGTTTTTTGCATCCTGGGATTTTCCTCTTTTCTGCAACAGTTTTTTCCTTTTGTTGTAAAGTTTGTTTATGGCAGGGAACCACCAGATTGTCTTCCTTTTTTTGGAGGAGAGCATCTTGGTTCTATTTGGGATGGCACGATTCATGCATGAGTGGATGTGCTCATACAGTGCCTTAGTGTAGGACTCATCAGTCGAACTTTCAGTTCCCGCCTGCATGGGTGTCATGAAGTTTATAACGTCTGACTTGAGTAGCATGAAGTTGGTCCTTGAAATCAAACGAGCTTCTGATTCTGCTATGCTAGATGACTCTTCTTTGGTTCCACTGGCTGAGTTGTCTTTTGAGGCTGTGTAGAGGGCCTTGACCAGACCAAGATAACTGGTATGTGATCAGAATTTGGATCCTCGAATTGATGAAACGGGGTAGGTCCAATGAAACTTCTTCTTCTGATCCTTCAATGTCCTGTGTGGTCCCTCCCCACAATGCCTTAGTCAATCTCATTGAAAGGAGCCTAATTTGGCAGAGCCCATTCCAAAGAAACCAGACAGAATTTTAGTTGCCCCAAAAGAACGAAAACACTGGGCTAAGTGCCCCCTGTAGATGTCGTAGTGGTAGCAGCAGCCACAAAAAAGGAACTGTCCAAATAGAGTTCCTCTGACCATTCCTCAACAGTCTTGGGCATTAGACAGGTTGGAGAAATGGACTTATGCTTCAGCCACATTTTCTCTTCATGCACTGAACTACATGGATCACTTGACAGATTTCCAGAGGGATTTAATTAAGGGACTCTCAAATTCCCTGGTGGATAACTTACCATCAGGTATGCGAAAAAGTGTGGATATCCAGTTGTCTACCCTACAGTCATCACTGAATGTTGCCATGAGACTGTTATCTAATGAAACAGATGGTGTAGCTTAGATAGCCGGTACAGGTATTATTATGCAACATCATGCCAGGATGTTGCTCTGCAACTTTGCAGAAAGCTATAAGACTTCCTTCACAAATGCCCTCTATGATGTCTCTACTTCATGTGGATCAAAAGTGAAGGATACTCTTACTAGGAGTGAGCAGGATGGTAAGAACTTGTCTGCTATTGGAATCCATTTTTAGCTCCTCAGAGATCCTTCTTTATTTATCAAAAATGGGGAAGAAAAGGGTGGTTCAAAAAATCTGAAGGTTTTCACCAGGACACTTCTGGGGATAGGTATGCCAGAGGCAGAGGAGCAGGCAATTCCATGGGACATCACCCATGAGGTAACAGCAGTCCGCAAAACCAAGGTTTCCATGGGTCATTCACAGAGAAACCTTATCAGTATCATGCTTTCCTGACTGCTGCACTCTGGAGGTAGTTGGGGGATGCTTCTCCTTACACCATTTAGCCTGTCAAAATATAACTTCTGATTCATGAGTGCTAATGATTGATCATTACCAGAGGTTACACAGTACCCTTTTTGGAATCCCCTAAAACAAAACAAATGATTCTCAATACTCCACCCAATTAGTTGGAATCTGTAGCAACATAATTTTCAAAGTCGCTGGACAAAAAAGTCATCCAACCAGTCCCCCAAGACAAAGTAGAATCCTTAGTCTATTCAAAGCTATTTTAAGTTCCAAAAGGACAGGAGACCTAAGATCATTTTTGGATCTCAGCAATCTGAATCCATTTGTAAAACAGATGAAATTCTGGATGGTCACAATGCAGTCCATTCTACTTCTGCTGAGGAAGGTTGAATGGATGGTCTCTATAGATCTCCAGGAAGCCTACTATCATATCAAGATCCAGCAGCAATTCAAGACAGTCCTCTGTTTATGGCTGAGAACCAGTCATTATCAGTTCACAGCATGGCTGTTTTGGTCTTACCACAGCCCCCAAAATGTTCACCAAGATAATGGCAGCCATGACAGACTATCTCAGGCTACAAGGGATCCAAGCATTCCCATATCTAGATGACTAACATCTAACTGCTACCTCCAGGGATCTACTTCTAACACATTAGTCATTCCTGTTACAGCTGATTACGCATATATGCATTCCTATAAACACCAACAAAAGCAAGCTAACTACTCCTCAATCTGTAGAATTCATAGCTTGCCATTTAGACTCTGTACATCAGATAGCAAAACTTCCCTCACCCTGAATAAAATCAATCAGATCCATCTCTCTCCAGGTGATAAATCATCCCAGAGCCCAGGCTTGACTGGTACTATGCTTCTTGGGTCTGATGGCTTCCTCCATACTCAATGTTCCTTCAGCCAGATATCACATGAGAGCTCTACAGTGGACACTAGCTGTGCAGTGTGGTCTCAAAGACTTCATCCCCTTCACTACAGAGTATGAATCACACAGGTCTGCAGGGACCACTTTTTTTGGTGGATTTCATCTAATTCAGTAGCTCAGGCCAGACTCTTCTGTCCTCTAATACCAAAAATCATAGTGACCACAGACGCTTCCCTTCTTGGGTGGAGAGGGCATTTCAAAGGGAGAACAGTCCAAGGAACATGGTCTACAATAGAGTCCAAGCTTCACATAAATGTCTTGGAGTTAAAAGTAGTCCTTCTTAAGTGGCAGGCACTTCAAGACCATCTACCAAATGATTGCCATACACTCAGACAATATGTCAGTGGTTTGGTACATCAGCAAACAAGGTGGAACTCAATTATACCCTCTTTGCAGAGAAACCATGAGAATCTGGCAGTGGGCAGTATCTTCAAATCGCTTTCTAGTAGCAATACACATACCTGTGACATCCAACATCCTCGTGGACAAATTGAGCAGAACTATACTACTGGGTCATGAGTGATCTCTCAGCAAAACAGTGGCAATGGAGATTTTCAACCCCTGGGGCAAACCATTATCTGGCTTTTTAGTTTCATACCTAAATAACAAATACAAACGTTACTTTGCTCTCATCCCTCCACAGGGACAGTCACTAAGAGATGCCCTAGTCCATCCTTTGCTTTCAGGTCTCATTTATGCATTTCCACATATCCCTGTTATCACTAAGTTCATTCAGAAAGCAATGGAGTACAAGGCCAGGGTAATTCTCATTGCCCTCTTCTGGCCTTGGCAGGTATGGTTCCCCTTACTTTGGCCTCACCTTGTTTACCCACCATGGATTTTGGGTCCATTCTCAGATCTTTTCATGCACCCATTCAGTGTACCTCTACCAGACTTCAAGACCCTAAAGCTCACTGCATGGTTACAATTGCCAGAGTCCAGGGTTTCTTCCCAATTAATTTATATTATATCTTCCTCTCAAAGGAACTCAGAAAACAAGACTTACAAGAGCAAATGAAAGTGTGTGTCCATCAAGCATCTTCTAATGGACTAGACCCCTTTTCAGCACCTCTTCCAAAAATGTTGGAATTCCTTTCAGAACTTTTCATGGCTGGGCCAAGTTTTCCATAATTAAAGTAAAATTATCAGCTACGTCAAACTTCCACATAAGGTTCAACAATGCTTCCACTGCTTCCCTCAAAGTATCCAAAGCCTTTCTGAGAGGAACCTTTTTACTGAGACCCCCATTTAGTGATCCAATCCCCTCCCAGGATATCTCCATTTTCCTTCTGTCTTTAAAAAAAACCCTTTGAATCAGCAGCATCTATAGATACAAAGTTTCATTCATGGAAGACTATTTTTGTAGTTGCCAATATGTCTGCCAAATGAGTGCCAGAACTACAGGCACTCTTGTGCAAGGATGCTTTGCTTGTCTTTCATAACAGAATAGCATTGAACATAAACCCTTCATTTCTTCCTAAAGTGGCTTATGAATCTAAATTGAACCAACAGACTAACTTGCCATTTTTCTTTCCCAGTTTTACAAAAAAGGTGAACATATGTCACACATGTACATAGATAGTTTAGGTTCTACCTCCATCGCACTAAGACTTTCAGAAAATTGGACCAACTGTTTATATCCTTCTCTTAGAAAAAGATGAGACAGTCAGTGTCTAAGGTAACACTCTCAAGATGGTTAGCAGAGTGCATTTCTTTTGTCTGTGAATTAAAAGGTATGCCTTTACAATCAAAGCCTAAGGCACAGTCTACTAGAGCAATGGCAGCCTCAACAGCATTTGCAAAATGAGTGTCTATCAGTGACATATGAACTAATAGCAACTTGGTCCTCAACTCATACCTTTGTATCTCACTACAGGTTAAATGTGCAGTCCAGGACTCACACATCTTTCAGCTCTGCTATACTCAGGAATATCCTTCCTTGAGAACACCTAGGTCCCTGTAGGATAGCTTGGGAATTTGTCCCACATGTTGAGTTAAATGAAAAAGGACAACATCCAATGTGAAAGTTATGAACTTACCATAACAATAGATTTGTGCTGTCTTCTTCTTGTCTGGTTCAACTCTCCTCCCTCCTTCCCCCTACCAAATTGTCATCATACTTCCAAGGATTGGACAGATGTCCTTTGGACCCTGTCTGATACCTTGTATCTCTTACACAATATATTTTATTCTATTTCATCCTTTCCCTATTATGTATAAATACAGTGGATATAAAAAGTGTACACACCCCTGTTAAAATGCCAGGTTTTTATGATAAAAAAAATGAGACCACAATAAATCATTTCAGAACTTTTCCTACCTTTAATGTGACCTATAACATGTACAATTCAACTGAAAAAACAAACAAATCTGTTAGGGGAATAAATATAAAAAATAAAAAACGTACAATAAGCTGGTTGCATAAGTGTGCACACCCATAAATTTATACTTTATTGAAGCAGCTTTTGATTTAATTACAACATTCATTCTTCTTGAGTACACACCTGCCATCAATTAAAGAGACTCTGATTAACCCCAAATAAAGTTCAGCTGTCCTAGTACGATTTTCCTGACATCTACTCAGTTGCCTGCTATAGCAAAAGCATCAAAGGGATCTCATTGTTGAAAGGTATCAGTCAGGAGAAGGGTACAAAAAAATTTCCACAGCATTGGATATACCATGAAACATAGTGAAGACAGTCATCAAAAAGTGGAGAAAATATCGGACAACAGTGATGTTGTAAAGAACTTGATGTCCCTTCGAAATTGATGAAAAGACAAGATGAAAAATGGTAGGGAGGCTGCCAAGAGACCTACAGCAACACTGAAAGAGCTGCAGGAATTTCTGGCAAGTACTGGTTGTGTAATACATGTGACAACAATTTTCCCGTATTCTCCATATGTCTAGACTATGGGGTAGGGTTGCAAGACGGAAGCCTTTTCTTACACAGAAAAACATCCAGGCCCAGCTAAAATTTGCAAAACAATACATCAAGTCTCCCAAAGTATGTGGGAAAATGTGTTATGGTCTGATGAGACCAAGGTTGAACTTTCTGGCCACAATTCCAAAAGGTACATTTGGTGCAAAAACAACACTTTGCATCACCAAAAGAACACCATCCCCACGATGAAGCATGGTGGTGGCAGTATCATGCTTTGGGGTTGCTTTTCTTCAGCTGTAACTGGGGCTTTAGTCAAGGTGGAGGGAATTATGAACAGTTCCAAATACTAGTCACTTTTGGCCCAAAACCTTCAGGCATCTGCTAGAAAGCTGAAGATGAAGTGGAATTTCACCTTTCTACACAACATTGACCCCAAGCATACATCAAAATCAAGAAAAAAATGGCTAAACCAGAAGAAAATTAAAGTTTTGGAATGGCCCAGACAGAGCCCAGACCTAAATCCAATAGAAAATGTGTGGAGTGACCTAAAGAGGGCTGTGTACAAGAGATGCCCTTGCAATGTGACAGATTTGCAGTGCTTTTCCAAGGAAGAGAGGGCAAATATTGCTAAGTCGAAATGTGCCATGCTGATAGACTCCTACTCAAGAAGACTGAATCTTGTAATTAAATCAAAAGGTGCTTCAACAAAGTATTAGTTTAAGGGTGTGCACACTTATGCAACCAGGTTATTGTATTTTTTTATTTTTTATATTTTTTCTCCAAGCAGATTTGTTTGTTTTTCAACTGAATTGTACAGGTTGTAGGTGACATTAAAGGTGGGAAAAGGTTTGAAATGATTTATTGTGGTCTCATTTTTTAATATCACAAAAACCTGGCAGGCAGGAGATGGGAATTGTGGGTAGGGAAGGAGTCAGAGCTGTTGGATCCAAAGCGTTGGTATAACACACCAATGTCAGATCCAGCTGGATCGGACAACCCAGATTGAAAACTAGACAAAAAGAAGACAACGCAGCTCTATTGTTATGGTAAGAATATAACTTTTGTTTCTCATTGTCATTATGTTGTTCCACAATCCTGCCTTATGCTTAATTTTACTTGATTATTTGACTCACAGTTTATCCTTTACACTTCCTTTCATTCATATAATGCTTTCAAAGCAATCTGTCACTACTCTGACCTTTATGGCTGTTTTAGTCTCTTAATGCTGTTTCTGTTATTTTCCCCCCTTTTCTGTGATGCTACACCTCCATGTAATTCTCTGTAGAGTGCTATCTGACCTTTGATATCATGTAAGGGATTTCACTAAGATTTTCACTTCAGTGAATGAAAACAGGTCTGAGGACTGGGTTGTTTTTTTCTAATGATAGCAGCGATGTCCAAGTTGTGGGTTTACCTTCTGATTTAGGAGTTCTGAATTCATACAAGGATGACCTTTTTTTGAGTTCAGCAGGTAGTTCAGTGATGTTGTAGTGATGCGGCTGTAAGGCTTCCTTTATACTGTAGTGAAGTGTTATTTCACAGTGGTGCTCTGCACTATTTTTTTTTTTTTTGTTAATGTTTTGAGAGGTAGCAATGTGTGTTTTGGAAAGTGTTTTCATTTGTTATCTAGAGGAGGAAGCTAGTGAATTGTAGTGATCTGTTTGAAAATTAGCTGTGAATATGAAATTCAGAATTAGCATGGTAATGATTGTCACAGAAGCTGCAAACATACATTGTTACACACACACACACACACACACACACACACACACACACACACACACACACACACACACACACACAATTTGCGCTTAGGCAAAGAAATAAAATTTAGTGCATTATTTATTTATTTTAGTTTATTTATTTAACATTTGTTCAACGGGAAAGTCTGACTTGGAACGAACAAATTGTGAAAACACAATGAACGGCCAGGGCTTAGACTAAACTCTATATATACTTTTGGTGTTTGGTTGATTTGGCACAAAGCCAATTTTCAGTGGAGGCCTTGGGAGAAACACTCCAGACGCATGTCTTTGTAACGTGGAGCGAAACCGGAGTACATGAAGAAAACCCACACAAATTCAGGGAGGACATGCAGAATTTATATGCTTTTGTATGTAATGTGAACCTTTTTTTTTTTTAATTGTTTTTTTATTTCTGAAGAAAATGCAATATAAATTTGTAGGGCAGGTATGTAGTGCAGTTTACAAGAGAACAAAGACTTATACCTGAAACTATTTTGAGGGTAATAGATAGAGGGTGTAATGACGATAGCTCTGGGAATAGAGAGATAGAATGTGATGTGCACATGGGAGTCTTGTATGAAGTATGTAGTGGTATTGTTTTAATATTCTGTATGTCTGTACGGGAACCCAGTCAGGGGCATTATGCCATATTCTGGGCAGTTGAGAGCTATGCCCACAACCACTAACATCATATCTTGGTTTAGGTGCCTGAAAACAATACATAAATGAGTAACTATTTCCAAAGAAGAAAAACAAAACAGGGTTAATACCATTTTTAAAAATGAACTGCAGTGAGTATGAGGCTACCATTATTACAATATACAGATGCAACCTATTTCACCATCGTGCAAACTTAACTGTATGTAAGTAGTAAATTGGAAAATAGTAAAACACCAGTATAATACAGATTAGATTAGATTAAAAAACTGAATGTGAATGCATTTATATTTTTTATGCTGTCACAACTGAACTCCAGGAAATATAAGAGCAAGTCTCTGAAAAAAGCTTGCCACGTTCCAATATTTCCAAGTCTACTGCAGTACCGTTTACTTAACATGATGCCATACTAAGGATAGAGTTTCACATAAAAATAAGTTTCAACAATCCAACAGAAGCTCTGCCTTGACAATTTCAGCTAAGAAATAAATAAATCCAGTAAAGAAAACACATGTAGTAGTTAACACTTTGGTAGGTAATATTGCTATTTCAACACATGCAAAACAAAACCAGAACACTTAAAAATTGCAGCAAATCATTTTAACCATTTTTACAATTTTGCTCACTCTGCATACATCCACAGTTTTATACAAGGTCGTGTCTGCTTCTATTAAAAGGTTTAAAAAGTTTATCCTATATCTGATCATTTCTTATACAATATTCTCTTATCAGTGAGTTGCAAATCAAATTCACAGTCTGTGGCTCTATTCTTTTGCTTAGTAAACTATAGCTATAATTTTCAATGAATCTTAGTATATTGTAAAGAATAATTGAAAAACAGGCATTATTTTCTAAGCTCCTAATATTTCTAAATTTCTCCCTTATTGCTTGTTTGGTCTTTTTTATCTTATTCAAAAGCAAAAGTATTAAATACGTTCAAAGCTTCTTCCCTTGTCAATTGGTAGTCTAGCTCGGAAAGCCGAGGAGGTTGCTATGGCTCTTGCAGAATGACCTTTAACTTTAAAACCCAAGTATTTGTTATGAGATTTGTATGTGAACATAATAAAATCTGATGGCCATTTTGAGATGGGGGATCAGGGCAAAGTAGCTACTGCATTTGGCACTCATGGATGTGGCAAAAAGGTTGCAACAAGGCTGGCCGCACTTGCACAAAATCTGATCCGCCACTTCCTGTTTTAGTTAACACTCAAGAGGCATCAGAATCACTCTGCTGAGTTTGTCCACTATCACATTGGATCAGAAAATGTTGGGAAGAAGTTGCCCACTGCCATATTCTCAGGGGCCCCCTCAACAGAGGTGGTAAGACTTGGTTCCTCCTTGTTTGTTTATGTACCATACAACTGACATGTTGTCTGTTTGAATTGCAATAGTTCCTAGAGGGAATGCTAGCAATGCCAGAAGCACCAACCTCATCTCTAGGACATTGATGTGCAAATGGGCCTCGTGATTCTGCCAAGTACCGTGGACTGCCCTTCCTACATAATGCCCCCCCCCCACACCCTATCTGGGAAGTGTCCGTGGCCACTATGGCTAGCTGTTGTGGAAGAAGAAAGGGTCGACCTAGAGTCACATGAGTGGAATGAAGCTACCAATAAAGGTCCTTCTTGCAAGACTCTGTTATTATAATTTGGTGAGACATGGGTAGATGCTGCATGGACCACTGTGTTAACAGCAGCCACTGCAAAATTCTCATATGAAGCCACATCAGTGGAATCAAGGTTATTGCTGCTGCCATGGTACACAAAACTTTCAGGATGATTCTCGCTTGTACTTTTTTTCTTGGAAAATACATTTCTGACTTCTTGCCATAGGACTTGAATCCTTTCGGGGGTAAGCTTTGCCATCATTTGTATTGTTTCTAGATCTGCCCCTATAAAGATGATACATTGAGATGGCAACAAGGCAGACTTTTCATAATTTATTGTGATACTCAGGTGAGAACAAAGCTGAATGGTGGCATCTCTCACTTATGTTAGTAGATGCTCGGTGGTGGCAGTTAGGAGCCAGTCGTCTAGATACAGAAACACTCGGAATTTTAGGCATCTCAAGTGAGCTGTGACTACTGCCATACACTTGCTGAATATTCTGGGGGATGTAGTGAGACCAAAGCGCAGAGCCTGAAATTGATAGTGACTGGCTCCCAGCCGAAAGCGCAGATGACTCCTGGATGGCCTGTCCATTTTTATGTGATAGTACGCTTCCTGTAGGTCTGTAGAGCACATCCAGTCATCTTTTCCCAGAAACGGGAATATTGATTGCAGTGTCAGCATCCAGAACTTTGTTTTTATTACAGATTTGTTTAGTCTGCTGAGATCTAAAATGGGTCTAAAAAGAATCTCGAGTAATTTCCAAATCCTAATTGGTCTGCGGGGACTGTTTGGATGACTCTTTTGTTTAGCAACTTTTGAATTTCTAGAGTTGCCTGTTCCCTTTGATTGGGTGGAACATCTGGTATATTTTTTATGTTTGGGAAGGGGAAGGAAAAGGATATAGAGTAACCTCTGTATACGATGCTTTGTACCCATTTGTCTTTTGTAATCTTTAGCCAGGCATCTGGTTACAAATACAAGCAACCCCCAACTGCGTCCAGAAAGGGACAGGTGGGCCTCCTTTCAGGAGCACTGAAAAGGCTTACCATGGAATGAATCTCTGTCACCCTGATTTTGTGGACCCCCTCTGCCACGTGGCTGGGGTCTCCCATTATCACTTCCCCCTCTGCCCCTGGGGGAAGAATCACCATGTGTGTCTTGAAAAACTCTCTGGGATTTTCAGAACAACATTTTTCCTCCCTTTTGACCTTTTGGGTAAAATCTGGAAGGTAAAGAAAAATGGAACCCTATGGCAGAGAGAGCTTTTCCTTCTTATTCACACCTGGTAAGTGTATCCTTAACTTTTGACCCGAACAAGGATGAGCCATCAAAGGGGGGCATTAACAAAGGAAGATTTAAAGGGTTCCACAAAGCCACACAGACACATCCAGGAATGCCTCCTTAGGGAAATTCCTGAACCCGCCACTCTACTCGCTCCATCTGCTGCATAAGAAATAAGCCTCATGGAGGAGTTAACTATGGAGTTTAAGGTGGAGAGCTGAGAGGTAACTTTGTCTGATATCCCTGCAGCTACTGAACCTTGGAAAGTATCTCCTAGCTCCTTCAGGAGATCTCTTTGTAGCCTTGTAAAGTGCATCAAATAATTCAGCGATTTGAGTGCAAATGTCGCTGAAGAGAACGTGCGCTTTCCATATCTGTCCATCATGTGAGACTCCTTGTTCAGCAGATGGACAGATGAGGACATCTCTGAAATTTCCTTTTTGGTGGCTGCCGCCACCACCATAGCATCTACTGGAATGCCCTTGGTGAGGAAATCCATGCCTGACAGGGTGGTAATAAACTTGTTTGGCCTTCGAGGAACAGATTCTACTGCATCTGGAGACTCCCATGCCTTTTGACTAACTAATTCCATAAGTTCGTCAAAAGGCAGAGACACCCAAATGGTGGAAGGGTGAGACCCAAAGGCTTTCAGGTACACAGACTCCTCCTCAGAAGGGTTGATGGGCTTCCAGCTTCCACTCTGCCTAAGAATTTCCAGGATGTTTGCAAAGGAGACATCCTCAGATGGTGATCATGGGGACCCTTCTGGTTCATCAAGGTCTGTATTAGAAATGACTGACTCCTCTGGGGAGTCTAAATGCTTCCTCTTGCAAAGTCTGTTATGAAGGTCCTCCTCAGAAGGGTATTCTGGAGAGGTTTCGGAAGAGAGGGGTATCCTGAGGCCTAGGGTCTCCATATGTCTGTGGATGGTGTGGTGTTGAGACAGACGCTGGTGCTTTAGGTGGAAGAATGACAGGACCTGAGAGTGGAGCTGTCTGAGGAGACAGCACTCTTCTTATCACCTTGAACACCCCCCACCCCTGATCTGAAGAAACCCCAGGCTCTGAAGAACCAGAACACATCCCCAGGATGAGGAAGGTTGGCTCCGAGGCCGATGCAGGAGCCAAGCTTATCTGTGTCGAAACCCTGAGAGGCAAGTTCGGATCAGACAGCCATCCTATCCTACTCTCCTCCACAGACCTGACTGGAGAGCATTGGCTCCTAGACCCCTCGAGTTCAGACAGAACTGAGGATGTCGGAACAGAGGTCAGGTCTGAAGATCCCAGGATGGGTCTTGGCACCAACGGTTCCACTGCAGTCAGTTCCGGGCATTCCAACTCCGAGGTCCCGGGTCAGCTTGGAAGAGGAATCAGTGTCGAAGGGGAAGTTTTGGCCAACTCCAAATTCCTGTAGGTTGGAGCCAAGAGGAGTTTGGCCAGCACCAGTGTCCTTAAAAATCTACGTACCACCCAATCCACATCATCATCTGAAAGACTCCTGGAGGACCGGGAGGAGGGAGTAGGAGACCTAGCTGTTTGCAGTATAGGGGACCTTAGAACAGGAGTAACCAGCACCAGTTCTGGGGACCAGCACCGTAGTTCAAACTATGTTGGTACTGATACAACAAGCACCGATAAAGGAGATTTTGCAGGCTCAGTAGTCTTTATAACTGGGGATACTACTTTGCTGAACTTTTTCTCTCTGGTTCTGATTGCCCCAAAGAGGGGGATGGTCTTTTTCCTGATTTGTCTGCCTTGTAGATGGAGATTTTGCTGGTTTTGAAGTGCCTGGGCCTTCTTCCAAAGCTTATGTGAAGGGAGACTTCAGTAGACCTCTTACAGTCAACTTAATCTTTCTCTCTAGCAATACTCTGGAGCTGAAAGAATGGCAGATGGAGCTCGACTTCTGTAGATGGATTGCTCCCAATCAGTACACACAAACAGTATGGGCATCTGTTAATGACATCTTTTGGCTGCATTTACCACATTTTTTAAGCCAGAAGGCTTAGTTTTTATATGTTCCTTAGACATATCCAAACAAATTTAACCAACCACAAAGGACCAGAATAACAGCAACAATAACCTGACAGACTAGCTGGTCAAAAAGGCAGATATATCACTACAAGAATATATATTTTTATTATTTTTTTAACACAGAAATAACAACTCTAATAAAAAAGTAGGAAAAAAGGGAAGAACAAGATAGCCCTCTAACTCAAACCGACAGTGGCAGCTCTCTTACTTAAATGAGCTGACGCTTTTCCTAGAAGGGGTAACAAGAAGACAAATATCAACAAGAAAAAACAGGAGTAAGCCCTCTAACTAAGAATGGGCTTGTAGGATAGAAGTTTAAGCTGTGCTAGGGAAGGAAACAAAGGCCTAAAGGAAAAATGATGGCCTGAAGCAAAAAACACAACAACAAACTCTCTAAAAGTAACTAGAAGGGTAATAAAAGCTAATTGCTAAATTTGCAACCAGAAAAAGGGAAGAAAATCTTTAATAATGAATAAAAGTTTTGCTACTTAGCCAGAGCCAAAATGTAAACACCAGATCTGTTTAGTGGCAAACGAGATCTAAGGAAACTTACTAGAGCATGATGGGATAGGGGATTTAACCACGAGCTAGTGGAAGACCTCAAGCTTTTGTATACGGCCGAGTCGGAACCGAGGATCAGTTCCAAACCCACCAGTGAAGAATGAAGGTGAGATAGGACAAAAACACATATAATTTTACGTTTATAAGCTAAAAGTAAGGTGAAGGATGATAAACAAATAATTAAGAGTGAAAATACTGTGCTGCATTTAGGAAAAAAACATAACATTCTCCAATGTAAACCAGACAGAGACCAAACCTAACAGCTCAATTAATTAGTAATGTGTGATTGTTCAAGTGATTCCATACTCACATTCAAGAACTGCTCCAGTCTAATCATGAGCTCTTCTAATACATAGACATCCTTAATCTCAAAAAACACAGAATTCCACAGAGTTAGAGCCAGGCATGAGAAAGCTCTGTCTTATATTGTATTTATTTATTTGTAATGGATGTCATTCAGACTGTTAATAACATTTGTGAAAAAAAGCAGTTTTCTAGTTACCAGTTTAACACAAATTTTCACTAATTAGTGAAGTCAAGAGAATCTATTTCTTAAGCAAGCTACCACAATGTTTAATTAGCCCTTTTCTTCCTAGGAAGACATAGCATGCTCTGAGGAAGGTACACTCTTCTTCTTATCTTGGGACATGAATGATGAACTTGCGCATTTTATTCTATAGGATATTAGAAAGGAGGCAGTGATAAGTGATAGACTATACTTCAGATGTGCCATGCACACATTTTTACCTAATTCCTCCTAGCTTGTACACCAAGGAATCCATTTTATATTTCATAGCAGCCTCTAATTTACTCAGCTTAGAGAACTTTGCCTTAACTAGAGCAACACAAAATGCAGGATCTCTTACTCCCTTTCTAGACATTACTACTGGTCTTTGAGGTTACACTGCGTATTGTCCTTTTTGATCATTTCTTTTCTAATTTACAATGTGTGTGTGTGTGTGTGTGTGTGTGTGTGTGTGTGTGTGTGTGTGTGTGTGTGTTAAACCATCTAAGGGAAGGATCATTTTCCTTTCCGTTAAATATGCATTTAAAAATAGTTCTAGATGTTTAGGTATCCTCAAGTATTTAAACTACAATCACATTTGATTTAGTAATACAGAAAAGCAAGTACATCCAATCACTTTTTACATTGTATTTTTCAAGGTTTGGAGTTCAACCACTTGACAAGTCAACTGCAAACAATGCAGTTTCTGTTACTGATTATGCACCAAGCTTTGATCTTCTGACTCTGCAAAAAGTCCTTGAGAATAGATGTAACAGAAGAAGGTATGAAGAAACTATTCAAACAACATATTCGGATGCATTTTCTCTACCATATCCCAGTTCTGGTAAGTATAAGCAGGTGATTTTTCTTTTTTTTTTTTTGGCTCATTCAAGTCTGCATATTTATTCGTTTGTTTGTTTATATGCTGCATTTTCCTGGTTTGAGTCCACAGGAGCTCCTCTACCATTTTGTAGATTATCTAAAATGCCCAGGTTTTCCCAAGAGCTGAGATCACTGGGTGTTCATTTGGTCAGCAGACCACGTTTACAGGGAAACAAGTGTCTTAAGTGGTAAGACTTAAAGAATAAAGCCTGTTCTCACTCACCCATTTTATGAAAATGTAGCATGCAGTGACATCACTCTGTGGATAAAACTGTGTTAGCAGTATCACTGCAAGAAATGTAACTATTGCACCAGTAGCTTGTATTCTATTCTCACATGTATTTTCCTTAAACCACATATATAGTCTCAGTCAAAACAACAATTTTCTTAAAATGGTGTAAACCTTGGCTCGAGATGATTGTCACTGTTGAAAGTGACACTCCGACCCCATGTGTAAAATGGGAAAAAAGGGTTGAGGATGGATGGATGAGCTTGATCAGCTTGCTGTCTCTCTTTATTATACTTAATACTGCTATTTCATGGTTAAAGTAGCGCATACTTGATGATTGTTCTGTAGTCAACAGCTGAATAAGTCACAAACATCTTATTTTTCCCTTTTAGATGGTCTGGATATCAAATACACACCTACAACAAGCAGAGGGCTACTCAGAAAAGAATAGTCTGTACTGTGCTGAAATTCTTTGTCCATAATTTAATTGCATATAATAAGTGAGATAATTTCCAACTGTTGTTTGAATGGCTGTTAAAACATAAAGCTAATAAAGTGTATAAAGAAATAGATTTGTTTTCATTTTTTCTACCTACATTCTGTATTCTGCTGTTCTGTACTTTACTTAGTAATAATTGTGGCCTTACAATGTAATTAATGGCATGTAACCTTATTAAAGTAAATCATGTCCTGTGGTCTGTTTATACATTAATAATAGGTATTGTTATTATTATTATTGCACTATCACAGGTCTGTGTTCACTGCCATGTGACAGCGAGTGAGCAGCAAATACTGCAGAAGGCATTCTTATTCTCTATAACAATTAAACGTTTATTATAATGTTCAGAAATGGCACAGACACAGAAGATGTATATATTTATACATGTATGCATGTATGTATGTATTTACATTGTTGTCAGTTAGGTCTTCAAACCATTTCAGCCACAACCCATCCCATTTAGCATTCACAAATTTCAGCAGACAGTTGCAATTCTCTGGTACTGTGCAATTCAACAAGGCTAACTGGTTAATTTGTAGAACAACATACATTTGATATAAAGAAAATACAATTAAAGACAGTAAATATTGTTAATAAGCCAATACGAAAAGCTGGCATGCAACAAATTAATAATAAAACAATAAAAATAGTCACAATGCTTCATGGGAAACTAGAAACTGTTTAATCATAAAAACGGAGTAGAAATAGACCAACAACTAAGTGCTTTCATCTTGGATTTCATTGGTAAAGTTCACATCATCACTTATTAAACGTTTAATAAGTGATGATGTGAACTTTACCAATGAAATGTATGTTTTAATAGGTATGTTCATTGAGAGGGGATACCCGTTAAAAATGTTGATTAAAATCAAGAAAGAGATTATGCTCAAAAGAAATATGTCTTTTACCCCCATATTAAACACCATTAGTGCCCAGACACAAACAAGACCAAAAGATATTGTTACAGATGTTATGGTTTTGCATTATAACACATTCCCCCAGTATATGTTCTATTGCCAATAGATGTTGGGACACTTGTTTTGGAGAAGTGACCAAGGAATTATTAGGCAATAAACCCCGAATAGTTAATAGTAGGGGTAACAATATTAAGAACATCTTAGAGGGGAATTTAAAGACCAAGTTAAAACCTGGGTACCATTCCCTTATGACGAAATGTGGTGCCTGTAAATTTTGTGTTTATTAATGATGGACCATATGTCACAGTAGGGAATTATAATTACTCCATTAGATGCCTGGGGAGATGCAATTGTAACACGAACATGTTAGTCTATCTTGCTACCTGTGTATTTTGTACATCTTTTTATGTTGGAAAAACTGTACGCAGATTGAGGGATAGAATTAGTGAATATCTAAGGGCAACAAAAAACAGGGATCCACATAATGCTCTTTTTGTTCATAGTAACAAATGTGACAATTTCAAAAGATTCATCTTCATTGTGATTGATAAGGTTCAAGTTGATGAGAGAGGTGGTGATATCAGATTGGAAGTAGCAGCAAAGGAAAGTAAATGGCAAATGAGGCTAAATGCCAATGTTTCACCAGGGCTTAATGATAGTATTTCGCTGGCCCCTATATTGAAACAAAGGGCTTGTCAAATAAGAATTCTATTATTATATGTATTTATTATACATTCTATTTCTAGAGTCTACAAACCCTGGTTGGTAGCTATACTAATATGTTGACTCAGGTCTTAGCTTAGTAGTAAAAAGTATTTTTTAGTATTTATTTAAAGTTTTTTTACAGCTATCACGATAAGTTATTTATTAATTATTGTTGCCTTAGTAGTGTGATTCATGTCTATTCTTTGTTCTAAGTGATATGGCTTTATTTTTTTAAACAGCCTAATAGTTTTAATTGTATTAACCACAAATTCCACTGTGATTGGTTGTTCAAGTTATTATGAGGGTACTTAAGCTTGATTGCTATGCTTTTTACACAATTCTGATGATGCCAGTGGAATCCAAGGTGAAAGCGCTTAGTTGTTGGTCTAGTTCTACTCTGTTTTTATGATTAAACATTTTCTAGTTTCCCACAAAGCATTGCGACTATTTTTATTTTTTATTGTTTTATTATAAGTAAATATTGTTATAGTTATACTATAATGTGCAGTTTAAGGAGAGTAACATACACTTTCCCAGCAACTATATGAGATTAAAGAAGGGACAGTAAGTGATACTCACGCATGGTCAGCAATTATCAAATTTATATGGAATTTCTGCATTGTCCAAGTAAACTGAAATAAAAAGTGAGGTTATCTATACACATATGCGTTAACTAACTGATGTCCAATTTAGTCAGTATTGAAACAGCAACACTTGTATTTACTGTGTCTGTATTACTCGATCGAACATTTAGGTTAGCGAATACCTAAACGTCGACCGGGTAATATTGAAAAATTAAAATAGCGAACGGACAATTTAACATAGGGAATGAATTCCCTCAGCTGCAAAAAGAAAATTAAACCAAAATGAAGTGGGGGGGCTTCGCCCCCCAACTAAATATACCAACTCCAAGATCGCTCTACAGTGGGAAAAGGGGCAAAATCCACATAACAGCCAAGGGAATTCTTTCCCTGCATTAAATCTGCCATTTGCGTTTTTTTGCTTTCACTATTACCAGACCCACGTTTAGGTATTAGCTAACCTAAATATTCAATCAGGTAATAGGAACCTTATTTACTAGTATGAAACTGAACTAGCTCCTTTTTAATATACTGAATCCTTTGCAGATATCTTACAATAGGCAGTTCCATGCTGCAGTTGCAGGCTTTGAAAAGGCTCTTTGACCTATTACCTTTGTGAAATATGACCTTGACAAGTAGACAGCATTGTCTGTAGAACAGCACAGGGAATAGTTGGTTTGTCTGTGCTGTAGTATATGTGCTGCAGGTTGGACAGTGTGAGCAGTCAGGTAGTCTGTATGTAAAACAGTTAAGTAGGAGATGGTTCTAGCTGTTATTAACAGTCATTTGGGTATTTGTAGACAGCAAAAGTGATGTTTTCTGGATAAACACAGGATTATGAACTGGCAGATTTTGTTTGCAGTCACTTAGAGATTGTGGGTGATCTGTACAGAGTTTAGTGCCAGTAATGGTAGATGCTATTCTATTTTGGGTATATTATTTGTAATGATAAAGAGAGCAGATGCATTGCCCTTGAGTCTTATAATGTGCTTTTAGTTCTGATCAGAAAATGGGATAAGAGGAATTATCTTTAAGAAAAGAAGGGAGAGATTCCCACAGTCTGGGACCAAGGATCAAGACTGCATGGTTCATACACTGAAGCCTAGTTTGGGGGGGTTGGAGGAGAGGACCTGAGTGGTTAAAACTACTAATGTTGGTGCAGCTCTGAATAGTCTGGAGGGAAGGTCTCACTCCTGATAAGTTTAAACAGCTGAGAGATTAGTAGAAAGTTAGCACACTGTTTCACAGGTAGCCAGTTATCTTTGACAATGGTTTTGCATTTGTGTTCATTTCTTGGAAAGACAGAGTGAATCTGCGTATGTCATTTGAGATGGTTTGAATGGTGGATGCATTTCTTTTAGAGGCTGCAGCAATCAGGAGACACCACATGCTATTAAGATACCTTTACATATGGCATTCCTGTAGGGTCTGGAAAGAAAAGGGGTGATCTTATTAACCCAGAATAGAAGACAGTTGTTTTTTATTTTGAAGAATTCTAAAAAGACACACTATGAGAACAGAAATTCTCATGGTAAATGAAAATGACACATCTGACAAATGACCCTTGTTTTCAATTATTAAGGAATTCCCAATATTATTCTAGCATGTCCAAAGGTCAGTTGTCAATCTCCTCTCCGGTCCAGCTGGTGAATCTGGGAATCTTGAGGCAATGTTATAACTGCCTCATGTACACAGACAACCCTCTCCTCCTCCCACATAACACAAATACTTGTGAGAGATGCAGCTATTTAGCCAAACTGGAGGCTGAGCTCTCTCAGCTCAGGACTGGCAAGACCAGACAGGAGGAGAAGGCAACTACACACACCACAAAACCAGCCTCACATAATGCTACCACACCACTGAATCAAACACACAAACACACAAAGACATACTCGGAGGCTCTGAGTAAAAATTTACCTAAACAGCAGAGGCCTCCAAAGCAGACACCCAAACAACTGCTACCTCAAGACACCCCACAAGCAACACATAAACCACAAAATCAGTGTGCAAAGCAGTCACAGCCCTTAAGGCCAAATACAACACCAAACATACTTGTCATAGGTGACTCCATAGTCAGACACACTGACGTCCCACTCACCAGGCTGAACAAGGAGAGGGTCACAGTAAGCTGCCTATCGGGCGCTAGAATCCGCCACATAACACAAGCACTCAGGTCACTCCACGGCAAATACAAATATGACACAGTCATTGTCCATGCTGGTGTGAACGACCTGAGACGTACCTCCTGGACTACATGAAAAGAGACATAGAGGAGCTCTCTGATTATGTAGCCCAGGCAGGTATGACCCTGACCCTGAGCAGTATCCTTCCTTCACCAAGAATGATGCCACAATATAGAGACAAGATGATCAGCTTTAACAATTGGCTTAATGTCTGGTGTCATTCAAAGTTGATCCAGTGTCTGTCTGCCTGGGATGACATGCTTGACAAGCCACGCTGCTTCGCAAGGGACGGCTTGCACCTGTCACCCCTGGGATTCCGGATATTGGCTAAGGCTCTTGCCACCCCCATAGTGCCTTTTTTAGGCAAGGCTCAAATTCTAAACCTACCACCCTAGAAAACAAAAATGGGAAGAAACTGAGGGTAATGCTGCTCAATGCCAGAAGTCTAAATCTCAAAATGCACGCACTCGAGGCCCTTCTCAGTATGGAGAACATCGATGTCTGTGCTGTTACTGAAACCTGGTTCAAGGCTCCTGAGAGCACCCCGGCACTATTAGGTTTTAAATCATATCATGCTTTCCGGCCCCAAAACCCGGACCACACCACAAAAGGAGGGGGTGTATCCATATTCATAAAGGATACCCACACTTCCATGTTGGTGGCAACGCACGAAGCTTCGGAAACCATCCAGGTGCAAATAACCATAGGCAAAACTGCTCTACAAATTGTAGCATGCTACAGGCCACCCTCTCAAACTCAGGAACCCCACACAGCCTTCCTGAAGACACTGGAGGGTATAAATGTATCTCCAAACACCATCATATTGGGTGACTTCAACTACCCGAATATAGACTGGGAACATTACTCAAGCCCTAACTTTCTAGCCCAACGGTTCCTGGAGTTCATAAATTCAAATGCCAGCTAGTCACTGTTCCCACGAGAGGAGAAAATATACTAGATCTCATTATCACAAACATAGGGACAAAATGCTCCACACCGGAAGTATATCCCTCATTGGTGAGATCTGATCATAAACTAATCTCACTGGAAATCCACATCCCGCCCCCACCCCAAACAAAAAAGACCACAGTGAAGAACTTCTCTAAAGCAAACTTCACACTACTCAAGACTGGTTTGGTATCCTTCAAGGCCCCTGAGCCAGTGGAAACCACAACCCAAGCTGCGGAAGCCCTTACAAATGCCTTCTATGAACACCTCCAGGACTGCATGGATCAGGCAATCCCAAATAAAACCAAGACTGTTTCCACAAAGGGCAAATGTCCAGTCTGGTGGACCCCAGCCATTAACAAACTTTACAATAAGAGGAGAAAGCTATTACATGATAGAACAAAATCCATAAAAGGGAAGTCACCCCTGATCATTATTAGTAAAAAATACGAGCACTCATAAAATCAACTAAGGCCAATTTTGAGAGAAAAATTGCCATGGATTCAAAGGACAATCATAAGGCCTTTTTCGGCTATGTTAGGAAACTGGGTGGAAACTCCCAGATATGCTCAGAATTAGTCCAAAATGATACAAAAATCACTGAACCCACAGACATTGCCAACATACTGGCAGACAGGTTCAGTGCAAACCTCACCCCCCTCTCCCCCCCTAAAGGAGAGATAACTATCCCAGCGGAGTGTAGCCTCCCAGACATCTCAAATGCGCAGGTGAAAGCTGCTCTCTCTAAAGCTAAAAACACAACATCAATGGGACCGGATGGTGTACCCGGCTGTTTGCTACACGAGCTAAATGAGGAATTAAACCCGCACATAAGGCAGCTGTTTAATCGCAGCCTTACCACAGGATACGTGCCCAAGGAGTGGCGTAAGGCAACTGTGGTCCCACTCCACAAAGGCGGTGCCTCTACGGACCCTGGTAATTACCGCCCCATAAGCTTAACAAGTCTAGTCTGCAAAGCTATGGAGAGGATCATAATGGAGCTCATAAACAAAGATATAGGGGACTTGCAGACATTGGACCCGACCCAGTTTGGCTTCGTCAAGGGCAGATCATGCCTTTTGAACTTGGTCGACTTCTTCGAAACAGTCACCAAGGCCATTGATGAGGGAAAGGACCTCCATACAGCCTACCTTGACCTTGCAAAGGCTTTCGACACAATACCCCACTCGGGTATTGTAGAAAAACTTACCAGCTTAAATGTAAACCCATATGTCACAAGATGGGTTGCAAACTGGCTTAAGGACAGAACCCACAGGGTTAGAGTTGCTGGCGCTATGTCAGACTCCAAGCCGGTCACAAGTGGTGTCCCACAGGGCTCGGTCCTTGGCCCCCTATTGTTCGGCATCTACTTCTCAGAAGTACAGGCCAACATGGGAGGACTTTGGCTGACAAAGTTTGCAGACGACTGCAAACTGGGCGCCATAGTGGAAAGTGCATCGGACACGGATATCCTTCAGAAGGGACTCACGGAAACAGATAGCTGGTGCCAGAGCCATGGTCTGAAGTTAAACGCCAAAAAATGTATAGTCATGCCCTTCGGGAAAAACAAGGTAACCCCAAGCTACCATATAGGTGGCAATCCACTAAGCACAGAAGAGGTTATCAGGGACCTGGGGACCCAGGTTGACAGTGGCCTTTCTTTTGACACTCACGTTGCTAAAGTGGTTAGAAAGACCTTCTACATTGCCCACCTGATCATGAAGGGATTCACATCCAGATCTAGTGAGGTCATTGTTCCTCTGTACTCTTCACTTATCAGACCAATGATTGAGTACAATGCCCCATTCGGGATGTATCTCACCCGACATCTGCAGCAATTGGAGAGACCCCAAAAGTTCCTCACCAAAAGGATAAAGGGACGCCAAAATCTGTCATATGCTGCCAGATTGAAGAAACTCCAGCTCTATTCAGTCACATACCGTCTGCTCAGAGGTGACATGTGCCTGACATACAAGGCCATGTCCAACCCGGAATTAATGGACATGCTCCACCTCAAAAAATCCAAATCCACCAAAACCACTAGAGCAAGTGACTTAAACCTTAGCACGGATATAAATTGGACGTGGAGGGATAGATTTATCACTCAGAGACTCCCTGTGCTGTGGAATAAAATCCCGGTCCATGTGAGGCAGAGCACCTCGCTGGCTCTGTTCAAGAGAAATCTCGACCTGTGGATGGGAGATCGTAGGTTTACCCCGGGAATCATCTCTGTGTCACTGCTGGACAGAGGCACAACAAACTAATGGGCACAGTATTTTTTCATATAAGGGGTGGCGTAAGCCACAAAACTTTGGGCTAGGCTTATAAATGCCTTAGGGCAGATAGCCTAGTATAAACCTATGAACCTATGAACCTATGATTTGCTCTGACCTTATAAAGTTATGATTTGTCAATGAACATAATTATGATCTAACCTAGCTATCTCTGAAAATGACTGCTGGGTCATTGGTAGTATAAATAAAGACATTTAAATACATATCCTTTGGTTAGCTTAACAACAGTGTAGAAAGATGCTGTTTTAAACCTTCACCATGGGTTATACACCTGATAATCAAAGATGAAAACAGGTTGAAGTGTAAGATTATTAAAGTGCAAGGCAAATGTCCAATGAGACATGATCTCATACAAAATGACATTTATAGTGATCATTTGGTATGCAGAAAACTGCATACCAAACTGAAATCACTCCGCCTGGTTACAATATCATTAGACTAGACCGCGCAGCCACAAAGGGAGGAGGGGTAGCAATCCTCTATAAAGCAGAGCTACAAGTCAGCGCTGTAAATCTTAACCTACCTTTGGACAATAGTGTTGAAATAATTATCTCCAAACTTCAGGTCAATACACGTAAAGCCATAAATATCATCTGTATATATCTTCCCCCAGGAAATAACATCAGTACACTTGAGTATATCCTTAACTGGCTTACTATTAATCTCCCACAAGAAACCATAGTCCTAGGGGACTTTAATATTGATTGGAATTCCTGTAGTAGTACAAACCCCACCACCCATATTAACTTATATAGCTTCTCACAAACTATCCCCTACCAGAACTAATAGACTCAACAACAAAGAAAATACCTTGGACTGGATACTTACTAATACTTCTCAACAAACCTATATAGCAGGAACCCTTTCAGATGACCTAAGTGACCATTCACTAACTTATATTACTAGACATAAAACCAACCTAACTTTCCCTAACACTTTCAGAACAGTACGTAACAAAAAGCAATTTAATCCAGAACTTTTCCAAATAGAATTTAAACAATGTAATTGGTCACCATTAAAATCTCTCCCTCTAAATGAAGCAGTAGAATACTTCAATTCCACATTCTTAACCATCCTGGACCACCACGCCCCAATATGCTCTATTAGAAATAAAGCTAAACCAGCCCCTTGGCTCTCTAATAATACTAGGCAAAAAATCCTTCTCAGAAACAAATCCTGGGCAAAATGCGTACTACTAAGAATCCTACAGATCACCAAACCTTTAGGGAACATAGAAATAATACAAAAAAGCCATCCTGTTAGACAAAAAGAACTTTTATCTCCAATTACAGAAAACCTCCCACAAGGAACCTCGAAAATTTTGGACTAGCATTAACAAACTTCTATACCCAGGCCAATCTATCACACCCAACCCACAAGGCTCAAACCCTGAGAATGCCACACAAACAGCTAATGCCTTCAATTCTTTCTTCACAGATGCCATCCAAACTCTTGCTAGCCACCTATCTCCTGATACCCCAAATCTGCCTACTTCTACTACAAACACACCCCCATCATTTCATTTACAACCAGTGTCTACTTCCTTTATTTGCTCCCTTCTCCAAAAATTAAAACCTACCACCCCCTCAGCTGACAAACTCCCAGCAGAATTCCTGCAAAAAGGAGCTAAAGCCATTGCCTATCCCATTTCCATTCTGATAAACAGAACCATAAGTGAAGGAACTATCCCATCCATCTGGAAAATTTCTTATATCATCCCACTACATAAAGGGGGGAACTCCAATGACTTCTCTAACTTTCGTCCCATAGCTCTACTATCCCCTCTTGCAAAAATTATGGAAAAGTGCATCCATAAGCAACTACTTAACCACCTTCTCCATAACAACCTACTTGCCAACTGTCAACATGGATTCAGACCTTTCCACAGTACCACCACTGCCCTGCTATCCTTCACAAACTATATCAACAAAAACCGCAACAAAAATATTCTTTCCTCTGCAGTCTTCATTGACTTATCTAAAGCTTTTGACATGGTTAATCACCAACTGCTTCTACACATACTGAAATCTCTTTCACTCGATCCTCTATCTATGAATTGGTTCACATCTTACCTTGAAAACCGACAGCAGGCTGTACTCTGGCAAAATAAACTATCTAATCACCTTCCTATCTCCCTTGGGGTCCCACAGGGCTCCATATTAGGCCCACTCCTATTTTCCATTTATATTAATGACCTGCAATCAGCTATTCCACACACCACCTGTATTCAATATGCAGATGACTCTACTATAATCTGTGCAGCCACTTCTCAAACTGAACTTCAGTCTCTTACCCAGAAAGCTTTCAGTACTGTAGAACAATGGTTCTCACACTGCTGCCTCCTCCTAAATCCCCAAAAACTAAACTGTTACTCTTCACACCAACCCAAAAGTCCACCCCTTTACATTTCACTCTCACATCCAACAACGGAACTCTTATTTCTCCTGACCCAACCACTAAACTCTTAGGAATAACAATTGACAACCTTAACTTTGATACTCACATAAACACCACAATAAAATAGTCAACAAAAAACTAGGATCCCTTTACAGTATCAAACCTCTTTTTACACCAGTAGCTAGGACCGCTATAGCTAGAACCCACTTAATCTCCACTCAACTCTATGCTTCTCCTATATACACCAATCTCTCTAAAAACAACCTCAACAAACTAGCAACATCCTATAATAATATTGTTAGATTTGCTACAGGCCCTCCTTTCAGAACCCATCACTGTTTGAATCTAAAACAACTAGACTGGCTAGTATTTCTTAACCGGCTTCAATTTCACCAGCTTACAATAGCCTACAAGACCCTGTATCAACCCAGCAACATTCAAATACTCTCTAACCTCATTACACCTTATAATAATCTCAAGAATCTACGCTCCTCAAACAAACTGCTGATCAATACTACCAAATCCAACAACTCAGCAGGTGACTCCTTGTTCTCTAACTCTGTTGGAAAATTATGGAATAATCTACCCTCTGAAATCACATCTCAGACTTCTCTCTCACTTTTTAAAAGGAATCTGAAACTATTTCTCAATAAACACTGGCTATGCTCCTGTACTAACCCTGACTAACTTTTTTCTTTACACTAATTTTCACCCTACATATTTTATTATCTTCCCTTTAAAGTTTCAATATACTATATTATTGCATATAAAATGTATGTATATGTGTATATTGTACCTTTTCACGTAATCACTATGAGTATTATAATTTGTACTTCTTTTGAAAAAAAAATATTTACACACTGTTTTTATGTAACAATTGCTGTTTTTATAATATCTGTCATAACTTCTATATTAATTTTGTATGTTTTTCTTGGAGCTTTTCTCCCCGGGCCTCTACTGAAAATGGACATGTATCCAGCTAGACTAGCCCGGTCAACAAATGTAAAATAAATAAAATAAATAAATAAAATAAAAAATAAATTCACCATTAGAAATTCCATGTCACTGCATAGCTCCATGACTTTGATATTTTGCAAAAGAGACAGCATTAGACAAAGCTGATTTTACTGTCCAGCAAATGACTTTTTACTACCAATACCAATAAATCAAGTACACTCATGCACTCATTGAGTTTTTGTGCCAGGAAAACCATCAAACAACTGTGAATCTCAAGAATGTAGTCTTTGGTACCTAATGTTATACAAATTACGTGGGCAACCCTGTCATTTTTGGTAACTTTTTATGTAAATCTTATAAAATACTTTAAACATGTTAAGTTCTCAATTCATTGAATGAAAGCAATTTCAGATTGTCTGCAGCATATTATCTTTACTGTTAAGGAGGTGCTTATAGTACATTAAATAAAACCTGCAAATCAGCAAATCTTATAAAGTCTGACTTGAGTCACACTGAATATTCTGTTAGCATGCCTTGCTAATATTCTATCCTTCCAGCAAGTCATGAATTCAAACCTAGCTAACTGCATTTGGGGGTGGGGTGGCATAATCATTAAGGTCCTTAGCTCACAGATGCAACATTCAGGGTTTGATTCAGACCTCTGGTTATTGGCTAGGCTTGTAATAGCCTGCAGACTGGTAGCCTATTATTTACCTAACTGAAAAGTGGGTCAGGGGAGAACAATGATGCATTGTACATATATGGTTTTCTTGTATATCAAGAAAAAACGCTGCTGCTGTTTACATAAGAACACAAAGTCACGTATTTTGTGAATGTCTCAGAATGCAATTTTATGCTGCACAGAGAATGCCTCTGTAAAAATATGAATGAATGTGTTCCATTTCTACTGACTATAAAAAGCAGGAATTTATGACGTGCTCTTGCCAGAATCCCGACGACAGTATTTTCCATTTTATGGCATAACTTCACTTCTAGTGGTGATGTGAGCACTTGCATGATTACAAGGGTCACCTATGCGTCTCTGTCCACACATACATGCTTCCCTACATCTGCCAGTAAAGGTTACCATCTCTGGATTGGATGGCTATGCCCAGGTTTTCCAGGCACCAGTCCCCATATCAAGGTGGGGTCACAGCTAGCTGAATTTAAGTCACCTGGACTGTAAAAAGGGCTTTGTCTCTCTGTAACTAGCACAAGCTCATAGACATTTTGCTAGATACATTTTGTGTTTTTTACATTACACTTTGCATTCTGCTTTTTATAGTGAAGGTAAAATTGGTAGCAAGACAGGCAGAGCAGGCCAAACCTCCTGTGTCCCAGCAGCAGTCTACAAGAATTCCCTGGCAAGCTAAGAAATATAATTCCTCTGACATGTCCTGGAAATGCTTCAAGACTTCCTACTAGTGGGAGGTGCTCAGGGACAACTACAGAGGGTATATAAACCTCCTCAATGGATTCTTCTCAGCCAAGAGGAATACCGGCTTACTATGTGATCTACCACTGTTGACCTACTCTCTGTATCAAAGAGAGTGGGTCCAGCTATCGTATAAAAAAACCTTACTTCTACCACTTTTTTTTACAGTCTTATACTTTCAGTCACTATCCAAAGCTCATTTCCATAGGTGGGAACGGGGACACTTACTTGCCTATAGAATTAGAGCTTTATCCTATAATTTAGTTATTTTTTCACAACCCAAGTCCAGCACATCACCTATAGTAGTTCTTCTGCTTCCCCAATCTACTGGTCAATCTCCCAGTGCCCTCTATGCATATTTGCTGGCTAAACCCTAAGATAACTTCCTCCATCTAACCACCTACTAAGAAAAAGCTGCTGTTTTCTGGGATAGAACCATGACCTCTGACTTCAGGGTACTAGATATAATGCTAGACGCTTCGCTTTCAGCAGCAAACTGCTCCATTGCAAGCTGCAATCATAGTCATTTGAGCCCAAGAGAATATCATCTTCAAGTAGCACAGTCTCCAGATCTTTGATTCATCTTAGTAATCTAGCTGTAAAAAAAAAACGTGGGGAGACAAGACATAGCCATGGAGGGGTTCTATGCCCACTATGAATGTGTTCAACTTAACACAGAAAATACAGACACAACTTTCACTCCTTAAATAAGGGCCAAATGCACACAGTACCTCATACTGTTGTTACATGTCCCAAAGGATGCTCCAATATACATTGTTAGAACTCTTATTAAGGTCCACAAAGCACATGTAAACAGTGTTTGCAGACTCCCATAACAACTCCAAAATGTGTGCAAGGACAAAGAACTCACTCACTCTTCCCTGTCCAGGACAGAGGCCAAACTTTTTTCCCTGTATCAGAGGCTTACCCATTGGATGAAGTCTCCTTTCAAATGTCCTAGCTTAGGCTTTCCCAAAGAAGCAAAGATACATGATCCTTGGACAAGTGAAATCCACCCTCCTATCCTCTTGTTTGAAAATGGTGAATATTATTCCTGTTTGTCAGTCCTGATGTACAGCCCAAGCCTTTCACTCGACATTGAAAAGGCACTTTAACCATAGCACTGCAACAATGTCTAATGCATTCAGCATTTCTAGCTAGCGGACATCAATCCCTATAGCCTTACCACAGCAAGTTTGCTGTTGTGACCTCATCTACACAAATGGATTTAATCTCAGCAGCTGTTCTGGCTCTGCGTCCTAAGAGGAGGATATATCCTTCAGATTCAGGAATTCTTCTATCTATTCCTTCCACCTGAATGTCAATGTCACCAGTTAATGTTTTTCTACTCTGGCCATAAACATCCTAGGTAATATTCAGCCTCCCAGCAGCATTATCAGATAGTTTGTCACAGCTTGAGATGATCTGAAAGTAATTTTCTAGACCTTTATTTCAGTGTCTTCTCAGTTGTTGCCTAACTGGCACATGCATAACATTCAAGACTTGATACACCCTGTGTGGCCTGCACAAAAAAGGTTATTTCCTTTAATGGCTTCCTACATTTTTGATATCTAACCATGGATGCTAATATTACTGCCATGGCAAGCAATGATCACATTTTGGCCATAGCATTTTACTACTGTCTCAGCTACTAAGATCTTGAACGGGATGCATTTGGACTGCAAACCCTTGGCTTCCCAAGGTATAAGGGAAAAGCTTCTCCAGAGGTGAGATTTGAACTAATTCCTCACATAAACATTAACAAAGTATTCCCAGGACACCTTGTTTTGCACTTAGGTTTCTAGGATTTATAGTGCTGCCCCTCTAATTGCCCCACTCATCACTAAATAATGATCAACTGTCAGTCCAGCATGTCGCTTAACCAGAATTTATTGCTTCAGATCTGATGACAAGGCTGCAGTCAGTCATCAACAATTAGCCCAAGGTGCCCAAGTACAAAAATCTAATCACGTCTCAGTTTCATAACAAGCAAGCCATTCCTCACAATCACACACATTTTGCATCTCCATTATTAGCCTTATGAGTGCTGACGTCTTCCCATAGACCTGCAGAATCAGTGGGTGGTGCAGTGTCACGTACTACAACCACCACAAGTCGGTGCATCATATGCCTGAAAAGGTTTTCCTTTGTGCAGCTCACATTTATACCTAGGTAACCCTCTTGTTTGTTGGCACAAACTCCAAATGCAGAGGTCGTGTGTAAAGTAGGAGACACTACTTCAACTCAAAAGTCTGATTGAAGAACCAAGTGAAGAGGTAAAACTATCTAAATCCACCTGGTAATTTCCAGCACTTGTGCAGTCTCTGGCAGCTTTCTTAGCAATGAGGTAACAGTCTGTGTTGCAAGAGCTAGCTTATTTTGCCATGGCTTAGCCATCCTTCTCTTGACTGCCACTTGACTGACAATGCACCCAACTCTGTTGTTTTGCCCTTTGGGTGAAGCACCCACACAGAGGATCCACATAGCTTTTCAGGCTAAACTTGGACCGCTACATGAGTTAACTACCCACTAAGAATTCGCCCTCAAGACCTCCCCTTGACCTAGCTGCAGTGATGGGTCCTGGTATGTTTATTCTGGGTGAGGTTCTATGACATTTTTAAATAAAATGATCACAGTGCATTTTGAACATCGGACCCCTCCTCTCAGACTGTTTTGAAAATGGTGACACTAACAGGAGTATAACCCTCCAAATAGCACAACTTTAAAGTTTGCAGGGTTACGAAAACTCATCCATCATGACAAGGGCGCAAACCAGTGAATGGCTGAAATCTACATCTCCAAATTCTCATATGACAGTCATGCAAGCCACATAAAAAGCAGCTGAAGTCCTTAAACACAATTTTATCACAAATTATTGCTGTAATTAAGGATATTAAAATATAATATTATAACTTTTAGCTGTGCAAAGATAGATGTTCATAGGTTCATACTAGGCTGCTGATCCAGACGACCATTTGTAGCCCCATCCATTTACCAAAAATTGAAATTAGTAACAGAACCTGACTTAGTTGTAGCCCCTTTCCATAAGGATTTGAGGGGCCAAATCAGGGGTGTACTTAACATTGCCCATCCAGTCATCCAGGTTACACTTGAAATGATCATGGTGCTACTCTGCTTAACCTTTAAGGGGAATCTATTCCATTAAAGAGGAATTCTCAGTGAAAGATATCTATCCCAACATGAAGTCCGATTTATGGTTTAGTGGTTGTTAGGTTTTGTGAGCAGGTGCTTTAGGTGGTATTAGTTTTGTGGATATGTAAGAGGTTACCAAGGATCAGATCTCTGAAGCCTCTGTAGGCAAGGCAGAGATTTCCTCTCAGTAGTCAGTAGGAACTGGAAAACAGTGAGTGCTTATTAAGGTAGTCAGTGTAACTGTTTTTCTCTTCCTCTAAAATTCTCCAGACCTTTCTAATCTGGAGGCATTTTCCAAAGCTACATATGTTGTACATATACACATATGTTCATGTAATGATTGTTCACATGTAAACTAATTCCTGCCTAAACCATCATGTTTAAAGAGAAAAATGCAACAGTGAAATTTACTGAAACAATATACACACATCTGATTAGGCTGTCTGTAATTTGCCTGGGAATTCATAAAAATGGTACACAGTCCCTTAAATGGGCTTTGTGGAATGTATGCAGTACACTCGCCAGTTAGGCAAGTGATTCATAAATGCAAAATGCACATTTGGTCCACCCTGCACAAACCTGGCCTATTACCTGTGAATTGTGAGCAAAAGGGTATCCTATATTAAGAGCTATGCATACTACTTATAAGGGACTTGAGTTAGTGGCCATCATTGTCTACAGATCATGAGCATCTGATTCAACAACTTGTGAAGAGCCACAGTTTAAGTATTGCATCACAGTGTACCATGGAACAAACATGCATCACAGCACAGAGCAGTCTGTATACATCACCGATATATCCTTGACAGCAACTTGGTATGCCTGGTATATGTACTCTGCTATCAAGCTGTCTCTAGGATGAAAACACTGTGATGGGCATGTAGTATCATCTCCAGCACTTATGGGTACTACACATACCCAGGTGCTTCCCTCTTTCCAGGGTCTGCCTACTCTGCTGTCTGAAAGGGAGTCTAGTCAGGAAGGGTGCCAGACACTGGATGTAGTTCTGATGGCTTTTGCATTTCTCAAGAACAGACTTCTACAGTACAAGCACTGAACACCAATATGAGACACACTCAAGCATATTGTGGGGTGAGGGGTGTTGTTGAAATATGCCATATGTGTACATGTAGGAATGCAAACCACAAATGTGTGCTGTATGTAAGCATACATTATGTAATATCCCAGAGATTTATGCCTGTAATAGAGTTCTGTAGTACATATAGCAACTTGTATAAAGATATTGCTATATGCCCTATAGACATACCTGTTATGGCACCTTGTAATTGCTGCAACACTGTCAACATTTGTCCAGCAGTTCTGGCAATAAGAAATTCGCAGGAATTTTTGGCTTACTGGCCATGACTTCAGAGGGCAGTTAATGTATATATGTTAAAAAGATATATATTTTGCTATGTTCACTGCTACTGGTAAGAGATTTATTAAAACTGTGTTGTGTGGAGTACAAGGTTAGCTGTCATACAGTGGCTGTGTGAACCATAGTCTGTTGTAATATGCAGCAGCTGCACACTGCTTTATGTATGATACCACCAGGTTTCTGTCTTGACTGCATATCAGACAAAACACAAATCATAAGCCTTTTAAGGCAAACCTTATGGCCCACTTCCTAAACTCTAGGTTATTTTTTGTCATTCTACTCCAGCATAAAAGTTATGACATAAACTATAGTTAGCAGCTAACTACTAACAGCAGCATAGCCTCTTTGTCTGTACTAGAATGCATTTTAGAAGTTATTTTCTCCCTTAAAATTCAGAGCTGTTTGTATTTATTGCTTTACTAATATTATAATTATAGCCAGTACTAACCTCCTAATTCAGTGACTTTATTGATTTATATTACTTATAATGCATTGACACAATATTTACAGTTCATGACAACATCTCAAGTAGTCACTGAGCACACATAGCTGAATATCATGCATTTTAGTGCTCTCCATTTCAGTCTTTTAACTATACATATAATTTGTAAAGCATTTAATCTCACTGTATATATTCTGCAGTGGTGAACTTTTGTGGCTTACATGAAATGTTTTTTATGGCCTGTCCATACTGATAGTGCTATCTGAACTGTCTATACTGATTGTAATGCTATCTGTATTGTATAGTACAACTTTTATTATTTCTGTTTATATTACACGTGGAGCTTTTTTTCCCCGGCCCCCCACTAAAAAGAGGTCTTTCATGGCCCAGCCAGACTTTCCCATTAAAGGAAAACACCTTAGAACTCAAAAAAATGTTTTTGTCATTGTATCTTTGTTTTTTGAGCTCTTTTTTTTCAAAACAGGTTTATTGTTTTAACATACAAGAGAAATATCATAACAATTTTATACAAGTAATTAAAAATAGGTATTATTATAATATTCAACAAAACAACTAAAGTATTTACAAAGACATCCACTACAATCAGATCAATTAATTAAACTAAAATACCATGCTATTGAAATTAAAATTTTTTTAACAAATTTTGTAAATTATCCCATACAATAAAATAAGATGTTTTTCTATTTGTTCTAGTCCTAATTGTGTTTATTTCCATATGGCACACTATATTCATAACATTTTTAAATTCATTGAACGAAGGAGGTGTATCTGAAATCCAATTTCTAGTTATTATTTTCCTAGCCACTGCTAGAATAGACCATAACAAGGGAAGCTTAACCTTTTTAACACTTTGAGGTACAGGTGTGTTGAATAATATAAGAGATTTAGAAATAATGAAATTATCTGTAAAAAGAGCCTGCAAAAATTCATTAATTGACTTCCAATATCCTTTCAATTTTATACAGTCATAAAACATATGAGCCCAGTCAGCATTAATTTCTACATTACATCTCTTACATAGATTATCTTTATTATTTATTTTATTCATCATCAAAGGTGTATAAAAGATCTATGTAAAAATTTCCATGTATAAAGTCTCCAGACAATGGAAGACGTAGTTCTATAAGCAGATTCCAATATATATTGTTTATCTTGTTGATTTGGTGGTCCCCATTAATAGAAGTGAAATAATTCCAGTATGAATCTACACTGTAAAAGTTTCTTGTCTGATAACTTTATGTATGTATGAAAGTTTACCTTTATCAGAAACTTTATGTTGTAAATTTAATATCAAGTAATCAATCAGTGTTGGAATAGATTCTTTAACAGTTATAGACATTAAATCTATTTTATTAATGAGATGTTGTCTAAAGGTCTGAACCTCTAACCAGCAAGTTTCTCTTAGATCAAATTCTTGTTTTAAGAAATCTAGATTTTTAACTTTATTATCAGATATCAACTGATACCAGTACTTTAGATCATTATCTATAGCTAAATGAGTTCCTTCAGATGTAGATGACAAAAGCATACCCTGAGTATACATTATAGGAAATACAATAAAATTCCATTCCCTATACTTAGGGTGCACGAATATAAAGTTATGATAACTAATAATAATATTTAATGGGTAACAAACCATATGTTTAGGTGTAATAGGTGAAGTACAAAATTCCTTTAGTAACCATAACATGGAGTTATTTACAATCATATTTTTATGTGTTAAGGAGATTTTCATGAAGTGTATACTAATTATCTCCCAATAATCTTTCCATTTTGTGACATATGACTGATCTATTAATAAAGTAATAACTTTTACAATAGAAGAGATAGTATATAAATTAAAGTCTGGAAAAGAAATACCCCTTGAGACCAGCTATTAGTATGTTTCTTTAATGCAATCCTAGGTCTATTAGGTGCCCATAAGAAATTTAACATTAGTGTGTTTAGTTTCTTGATAATTATTTTTGTAGGTGGAAGTATTATTGATTGTATTAAGTATAAAATCTTGGGGAATATTATCATTTTAATAATTGTAAGTCTCTCCTCCATAGTAAAAACATATTATTCCAGGTATTAAAAAGATTTTGTATATTAAGAAAACAGGTATTATAATTATTATATATAATAGATTTAATATCTTTAGATAGTATTATACCTAAATAAGTTATCTGACCTGAATTGGGTACATATTTAGTAAAATCACTAATGAGAATATTTTTCGTGTATATATAGGTAGTATTTTAGTTTTTTCTTCATTGAATATTAAACCAGAAATACTTTTAAAATTCATCATGTTATCAAATAGAGACTGTATAGAAGAATTAGATCGTGCTGATATAATTAGAACATCATCTGCAAAAAGTTGAATTTTGGATGTTGTATTTTCATCTATTTCAAAACCCTCTATGTCAGTACTGTTTCTGATCAAATTAGCCCAAGGCTCCATTACTAAAGTGAATAATAGTGGAGAAAGTGGACATCCTTGTTTTGTACCTTTAAGAATGGGTATTTTTGTGAAACATATGTTCCTACCTTAATATAAGCCAACGTTCCTTTGTATAAATGTTCAATTAGATTTACAAATGCATCCGAGAAGTTTGTGCACTTCATTAAGGTAAACAGATAGTCCCAACTTACTGAATCAAATGCTGAACTTATATCAAGACTAATAAGTGATAAATCTTTCTTTTTCCTATTTGCAAAATCTATTAATGTTAAAGTTCTTCTTATATTATCAAAAGTATTTCTATTTACAATGAAGCCTGTCTGATCTATATCTATAATGCCAGGAATGATTGTCTTCAATCTATCAGCAAAGATATTCATAAACATTTTATAATCAACATTAAGTAATGAGATGGGCGATATGAAGAACATCTAGTTGGATCTTTATTAGGTTTTAAAATTGGCGAAATAAATGTATATTGCCAAGATGGGGGTTATTAACTCAGTTTGGGCCAAAATAAAACCTTATGTATTAATGAATATGTATTTTAGAAAGGATTTTATATATCTCTGGTATAATACCATCATTACCCGGTGCTTTGTTTGATTTAAGCTTATTTATTTGTGTAATAACTTCTGTATATGAAATACTCTTGTCCAATAGTTTAATCTGTTGTTTATTAAGCTTTTTATTCATATTTTTGGTTATAAACTCCTTTATTTTATCTTTAGGTTCCATGTTAATATTATTATGGTTAATTTTGTGAAAGTGATTTCTAAATTCATCTAGTATTTCTGGTATACTAGAAACATTCTTCTTTTTCCTTAGAGAAAAGATTTATTTGATTATGGTTTTGTTTATTCAACCTTTTTGTTTTATTTTTAAGTCTATGTAAGTATTTGGGGCTTATTGAATAAGACAAAAACTTGTATTTCTCTAAAGTTATTTTAACTTTATGAGTTAAAATTTCTTTGTATTTCTCATTTAGTTTGTTTATTTCTTCAATAACTTTCTTGTCCATAATATTTTCTTTATTATTATGTTTATAAGAGTCTAATCGCATTTACTGACTGTATTTTTCCTTGTCTGTGTTAAAACAAAAACAAAAACAAAAAAAAAAAATATATATCTCTCTTGTTTTCCCACCTTGCTGAACTAGAATAGTCCAGTTTCAGATTTGCTGATCCCTGGACTGTGTATTTTAGTTCCTGTTACTGATTCATTGCCTTGCTTGGGAGGAGGGAAGTTTCTTTGCTTACCAGTGGGAGTGGGAAGCACTGAGCAACCTTTCTGTCTGTCTTGGTAAGGTTTCAGCCAGTAACTAGTAGCCCATTGGTCGTTTTGGGCCAATTCCTAGCTCTTTTCAGCCCCCTGCTATAAAACGCGGTATACGCGCGTTTTCCAGCTTGTACCAACTCAGCACAAGATCCTCGTGGTGGCCTGCAGAGTGTTCCAAGCAGCAGAGAGCTAAAGGAGTGACTTTCTACCTGATTATAAGTATTTTTGTGGCTTTACCTCTGTGAATAAGCTAGCGACTGCATTTCGCCTGTTTTTGGGAAGCTCTGCATTGTTACATTGTTTACTGCACTTAGAGATAGTAATTGTTGCTAATTGTTTCTGTAGGCTACACACTAAAGTGCGCTAGCCGAGTTATAGCATTTAAAGCATTTACTGACTGTATTTTTCCTTGTCTGTGTTAAAAAAACAAAAACAAAAAAATATATATATCTCTCTTGTTTTCCCGCCTTGCTGAACTAGAGTAGTCCGGTTTCAGATTTGCTGATCCCTGGGCTGTGTATTTTAGTTCCTGTTACTGATTCATTGCCTTGCTTGGGAGGAGGGAAGTTTCTTTGCTTACCAGTGGGAGTGGGAAGCACTGAGCAACCTTTCTGTCTGTTTTGGTAAGGTTTCAGCCAGTAACTAGTAGCCCATTGGTCATTTTGGGCCAATTCCTAGCTCTTTTCAGCCCCCTGCTATAAAACGCGGTATACGCGCGTTAGCGCGATTTAGTGCGGAATTGCCGTCGTTGCACACTAGAGCAGCTGCGGTTAAGCAGGTTTGAACTATTCGGGCTACCTAAAGTCCACTCTTCAAATTTTCCCTTAAAACTACCTTGCTCAAACTATACTACTGATCTAATCAGCGTATCCTATAACTAAAAAGATCATCTCTACTTGACTCCAAGTAGACTATTCTCTATCTGTTTAACCTAGCATTTGGTCCTACAGTACTTATTTCCTTGATACGGCACTCTTATAGATAGCACCCCAAAAAGCCAAACCCCCATTTCTCAGTCACCCACATCCCCCGGAATCTCTTTCAAAGTATTTTTGTCTAGTCCTTCTAGCATGTCGAGGGATCAGTTGCTAGTGTCCTCTCCTACTCAACTGGTGAACCTGGGAATATTGAGGCAATGTTACAATTGCCTCATGTACACAGACAACCCTCTCCTCCTCCCACAAAACACAAATACATGTGAGAGATGCAACTATACGGCCAAACTGGAGGCTGAGCTCTCTCAACATAGGACTGGCAAGACCAGTCAGGAGGAGAAGGTTACCACACACACTATAGACCCAGTCTCACATAGTACCATCACAACCTCAAATCATACACATAAACACACAAAGACATACTCGGAGGCTCAGATCAAAAATCTACCAAAACAGCAGAGGCCACCAAAGCAGACACCCAAACAACCACCACCTCAGAACACAACACCTGCAACACATAGACCTCACAGTCAGAGTGTCAAACAGTCACAGCCCTTAAGGCCAAACACAATGCCAGACACACTAGTCATTGGTGACTCCATAGTCAGACACACTGACGTCCCGCTCACCAGACTGAGTAAGGAGAAGGTCACAGTAAGCTGCCTGTCGGGCGCTAGAATCCGCCACATAACGCAAGCACTCAGGTCTCTCAACAGCAGGTACAAATATGACTCAGTCATTGTCCACGCTGGTGTAAACGACCTGAGACGCACCTCCTTGGACTACATGAAAGAGACATTGAGGAGCTCTCTGATTATGTAGCCCAGGCAGGTATGACCCTGACCTTGAGCAGTATCCTACCTTCACCAAGAATGATGCCACAATACAGAGATAAGATGATCAGCTTTAACAATTGGCTTAATTTCTGGTGTCATTCAAAGGGGATCCAGTGTCTGTCTGCCTGGGATGACATGCTGGACAAGCCATGCTGCTTCGCAAGGGACGGCTTGCACCTGTCACCCCTGGGATTCCGGATATTGGCAAAGGCTCTTGCCACCCCCATAGTGCCTTTTTTAGGCAAGGCTCAAATTCTAAACCTACCACCCTAGAACACAAAAAGGAAAAACTAAGGGTAATGCTGCTCAATGCCAGAAGTCTAAATCTCAAAATGCACGCACTCGAGGCCCTTCTCAGTATGGAGAACATCGATGTCTGTGCTGTGACAGAAACCTGGTTCAAGGCTCCTGAGAGCACCCCAGCACTATCAGGTTTTACCTCATACCATGCGTTCCGGCCCCAAAATCCGGACAATACCAAGAAAGGAGGGGGGGTATCCATATTCATCAAGGACACCCACACCTCAAGACTGGTGGCAACGCACGATGCATCGGAGACCATCCAGGTGCAATTAACCATAGGCAAGACTGCTCTGCAAATTGTAGCATGTTACAGGCCACCCTCACAAACTCAGGAGCCCCACATGGCCTTCCTGAAAACACTAGAGGGGATAAATGTATCACCAAACACCATCATACTAGGTGACTTCAATTACCCTAATATAGACTGGGAACACTACTCAAGCCCAAACACCCTAGCCCAAAAGTTCCTGGAATTCATAAACTCAAATGCCATGGAACAACTAGTCACCATCCCCACAAGAGGAGATAACATACTTGATCTCATCATCACGAACATGGGAGCACAATGTTCAACACCGGAAGTATACCCCTCACTGGTGAGATCAGATCACAAACTAATCTCACTGGAGGTCCTCATCCCACCCCCACCTGAAATAAAAAAGACCACAGTAAATAACTTCTCGAAAGCCGACTTCACACTTCTAAAGACTAGTGTGATCTCCTTTAAGGCCCCCGAGCTGGTGGAAAACAGTACTCAAGCCGCTGAATCACTTACAAATGCCTTCTACCAGCACCTGCAGGACTGCATGGATAAGGCAATCCCAAGCAAAACAAAGACTCTTTGTACCAAAGGCAAGCGTCCAGTCTGTTGGACCCCAGCCATAAACAAACTCTACAACAAAAGGAGGAAGCTACTACAAGATAGAGCAAAATCCTTAAAAGGTAAGACACCCTTGATCACTATAAGTAAAAAATTAAGAGCTCTCATAAAATCATCCAAAGCAAATTTTGAGAGAAAAATAGCTAAAGACTCAAAAGACAATCATAAGGCCTTCTTTAGCTATGTTAGAAACCTGGGAGGAAACTCCCAGATATGCTCAGAACTAGTTCAAAATGATGTGAAGATTACTGATCCTACAGACATTGCCAACATACTGGCTGACAGGTTCAGTGCAAACTCCCCCCCCCCAAAAGGAGAGATATCTATACCAAATGATTGCAGCCCCCCAAAAATTTCCAACGCCCAAGTGAGAACTGCTCTCTCCAAAGCAAAAAACACAGCATCCATGGGACCAGATGGTGTCCCCGGCTGTGTGCTCCACGAACTCAATGAGGAATTAAACCCACAGCTAGGACAGCTGTTTAATCAAAGTCTCACCTCTGGATACGTACCCAGGGAGTGGCGCACTGCAACTGTGGTCCCACTTCACAAAGGCGGTGCCTCCACCGACCCTGGAAATTACCGGCCCATTAGCTTGACAAGCCTTATCTGCAAAGCCATGGAGAGGATCATAATGGACCTCATAAATAAAGACATAGGGAATTTGCAGACTTTGGATCCAACCCAGTTTGGCTTTGTCAAAGGCAGATCATGCCTTTTAAACTTGGTTGACTTTTTCGAAACAGTCACCAAAGCCATTGACGAGGGAAAGGCAGTCCATACAGCCTACCTCGATCTGGCAAAGGCCTTCGATACAATACCCCACTCGGGTATCATTGAAAAACTCATCAGCTTAAATGTTAACCCATACATCACAAGATGGGTTGCAAACTGGCTGAGTGACAGAACCCACAGGGTCAGAGTTGCTGGCGCCATGTCAGACTCAAAGCCTGTCACAAGTGGTGTCCCACAGGGCTCAGTCCTGGGCCCACTCTTGTTTGGCATCTACTTTTCCGAAGTACAAGCAAACACAGGAGGGTTATGGCTGACAAAGTTTGCAGATGACTGCAAACTGGGCGCCATAGTAGAAAACACATCTGACACAGATATCCTTCAGAAGGGTCTTACAGAAACGGATAACTGGTGCCAGAGCCATGGCCTAAAGTTAAATGCCAAAAAATGCATAGTCATACCCTTCGGGAAAAACAAGGTTACCCCTAGCTACCAAATAGGTGGCAATCCACTGAGCACAGAAGAAGTTATCAGAGACCTGGGGACCCAGGTTGATAGTAGTCTGTCATTCGACACCCATGCAGCTAAAGTAGTTAGGAAGACCTTCTACATTGCCCACCTTATCATGAAGGGATTCTCATCTAGATCAAGGGAGGTCATGGTCTCCCTTTACTCATCACTCATCAGACCAATGATTGAGTACAATGCCCCATTCAGAATATATCTGACCTGACACTTGCAGCAGCTGGAGAGGCCACAAAAGTTCCTCACCAAAAGGATAAAGGGTCTCAAAAACCTGTCCTATGCTGCCCGACTGAAAGAACTCCAGCTCTATTCAGTCGCCATCGCTTGCTCAGAGGTGACCTTTGCCTAACATACAAGGCCATGTCAAACCCAGATTTGATGAATATGCTTCACCTCAAAAAATCTAGATCCATCAGAGTCACAAGGGCGGGAGACTTAAACCTCGACACGGCTATTAATAGGACGTGCTGGAGGGATAGATTCATCACCCAAAGACTCCCTATGCTGTGGAACAAAATTCCGGTATATGTGAGGCAGAGCACCTCGCAGGCCTTGTTCAAGAGAAATCTTGACCAATGGATGGGAGATCGCAGATATACCCCAGGGATTACCTCAGTGTCACTGCTCGACAGAGGCACAGCAAATAATGGGTATAGTTCCCCATACTAAAGGGGTGGCGTAAGCCACAAAACGATGGGCTAGGCTTGTAAATGCCCTCGGGCAGATAGCCTAGTATGAACCTATGAACCTATAATTTACTTTGAATATCTAACAATTCCTTATCCCAAGATTTCCTTTTATTATTATACCATCTGATACTTTGTCCATATAGATATGATTTTAAGGCATCCCAAACATAAACAATGGAGACTTCAGAAGTGTTATTTATGTCTAAAAAATGTTTTACTTCTGAAAGTATATATTCTTTATAGTCTTTTAGTTGAGTTAAGTATGCTGGTATCCTTTTGATCTGAACATTATGAGTATTTTTTATCATGAATTCAAAAACAATTGAATTATGATCAGATATAGGACATGAAATGATTTTGGAATTAATTAAATCTGTTACCATCTGGTTAGAAATAAAGACCCTATCTATTTTTGAATAAGTTTTGTATCTGTTAGAAAAAAGGTGTATGGTAATGATTTTGAATCTATCTGATTATTAATATCATTCAAATGATAAGAATTAGCAAAATCCTTTAAATGTTTTGCATTAGATGTAATTCTTCTCTTTCCTATAGTGGTAGTATCACTTTCATGTAGTATACAATTAAAGTCACCAGCTAAAATAATATCTCCTATAGAGAATGATATGATCTTATCAAGATGATGTTTCACTGTATTAATACCAATTCCAGGTATCCAATATACATTAATTAAAGTGTAAGTCTTCCCATTAATTTGTATTGTAACCATACAAAACATTCCTTTGTCATCCTGATAAGACTTAATGGTTTTAGGAATGGGCATACTTTTATTCCATAAAATAGCCACTCCTCTTTTTTTCTGAGTGTGCTCTGAACTAGCCAATACTGTATATTTGTTTGTGGCTAGTTTATCAATATCTTTTTTCAAGAGATGGGTTTCTTGTAGGAAGACTAAGTTGACCTTATGTAAATTAATGTATCTTATTAGGCTTGCCATTTTACATGGATTATTCAATCCATTAATGTTTAAAGAAATTCCTTTTAAAGATATCATTTGGCATTTTTAAAACTTAAGAATCTTATGATCAAAATAACACATAACAAGATAAGTAATGTTACATCTCCTCCTTTAGGTGTACCTTTAAATATAGCTGTATTTATTGAATCTCTTATGGGATTTCGTATAGGATTCAATTTTGTTTGTAGTGACAATGAATGTACAAAATATATTGTGGATGTCAAAACTATATACAAATAACAATGAACAAGTGAAAATGATGTAAGGATTAAACCTTGCATCCAGCCTGGAGTTGTAAACTCAAACTTAGAGTAGTATTTACCACTCAAGTTAACGCCCTACCCTAAGCAGCAGTACGTCAGCTACCACCTTATTAATTTAATACTAGTTATATTTAACTGAAGTTAACAGTTTTCAATTCAATTATCTAGCAAGACAAGACTACACATTTGGTAAAACAGTATCATATAAACTAAAATAAACCTTTTTTTTTTTTTAAACTGTTCATACTACTATATACATCCATGTAATATAAAACACTTGTATTCAAATAGCATTCAAATAATCTTGATGTTAGAAATCAAGAGGAGAGAAAAATAAGTTCTAACATTCATTTAAATCAAAAACTTTGGCTAATATGATTCAGACATTACATATATTAGGATGCATCTATTTTCTGTCATGTAAATACAGTTAACAGCTTCCAAAAAAAACCTTGAATTTGTATCTGTTAGAAAAAAAAGGTGTATGGTAATGATTTTGAATCTATCTGATTATTAATATCATTCAAATGATAAGAATTAGCAAAATCCTTTAAATGTTTTGCATTAGATGTAATTCTTCTCTTTTATTCTCATTATTGCCAATAGAATAAAATATTGTATTCATAGAAATTGTTATAAATCATACTTCATAGTTAAGCAGATTCTCAGAAACATTTATATACATATCTACATACACACACATACACACACACACACATATATATATATACATACATACACACATACACACACATATACACATAAACATATATATATATATATATATATATATATATATATATATATATATATACACATGTATACACACACACACATACACACACACACACACACACACACACACACACACATACACACACACACACACACACACACACACACATACACACAAACACACACACACATACACACACACACACACATACATATATATATCTGATCTCACTGAGTTGTATCTTTACTGAGCACCATCTTATATTGCTGTCCCTTCAATAAATCTGTCTGCTTTATACAAAATAATGCACAGCAAACACATTTTAGTAACCAGATTTTACAAACATGCTATACTACTGCTTTAAACTATATCACATGACAATTTATTCCAGTATAGAGTTATAAAATTATTTATGCTTGTCAATCAGATGAATTAAATGAGTTATAGTAATGTATATGTTTGGGACATAGGTTTTTAACACATATTATTAATCTGCTATTCCTGTATCTGTGATGTGTCAGTGTGATATCTAGATCAAAGGTAAGACCAGCTGCTTTCAGCTTCTCTGTGAGAATTCTGAGAATTGAAGCTTTTGAAGTAGCTCATGGACACTGTGCATGAGACAGCCCACATCCCAGATTGTCTCTCTTAACATTTTGGCGGGAAACTTATTAAAAACTAGTGACAAACATTCATTTAGCAGTGTAAATGCATTTAAACATGACAAAACCTTCACAATGCATTCTACAGGTTATTACAGACTCTATGTAAGTGAAATCAAGCCCAAAATTATTAATAAGTAACACAACTCAACATTTTGTCCCAACTCAACTCCTATGCGAATCTTATTATTTACTGTGTCTATATGATCAAAAGTATTTCTATATATTAATAAAGAAAAGAAAAAGAGAGTAGAAAGTAAAAGGGTGTAAGGCAGAAATAAAAAAAAATGTAAGAGAAAGCTATAAGAAGTATATACAATAGAATATTATTTACTGTTTATATTAATAGAGTTAAAAATAAAACATATTATTTACTATTATTTAGTTCTAATTATTATTAGTTAAAGCATGACAGATTATTTACAAACAAGCATAAGCAGTGTAATCAAGAAAGTATAATTAGGTAGTGTCATTCCTGTATCTGTGATGTGTCAGTGTGATATCTAGGTCAAAGGTGAGACTAGCTGCTTTCAGCTTCTCTGTGAGAATTCTGAGAGTTGAAGCTTTTGAAGTAGCTCATGGACACTGTGCATGAGACAGCCCACATCCCAGATTGTCTCTCTTAACATTTTGGCAGGAAACTTATTAAAAACTAGTGACATTCATCTAGCAGTGTAAACATAGTCGGCGTTAGGCACCCGCGAAACCCGCGGCCGTGGGGAGCCCCCGATTACTTACCCGCAAATAAGGGCCCCGATGGTCCGACTGGCATTTACGTTACTTCGGCTCGGCTCCTCGTGGATGTCTAGCTGCTCCATCATCCTCATCCGCGGGTTACTTACTAGTCCAACCGGCGTGTACTTTGCTTCGGCTCGGCTCCTCATGGACATCTAGCTGCTCTGTCGTCGCGAAACTGCATTTCCGTTTTCCCGTTTTTTTTTTTTTTTGATTGGCTGGCAAGCTGCACTCAATCAGGTCCGCTCGCTGAAACAGGGATTTGATTGGTTGCAGCAGCCTGAACTAAGTCCCTTTGTGTTTTTTTTTTTTTGATTGGCTGGCAAGCTGCACTCAATCAGGTCCTTCGCTGAAACAAGGGATCTGATTGGCTGCAGCAGCCTGCGAACTAAGTCCTTGTTTTTTTTTTGTTTTTTTAAGTAGGAAGTGATGAAGCAAGGACCTGATTGGTCCTTGCAAATCACTTCCTGCACAAACTGCCTTTAAAGGCACCTGCAGCTAATAAGGATCACTTCTCTTGTTTTTCAACAGAGGAGTGTTTCTTATCAGCAGCAGAGTGATCGGCGTGTTTGGACCAGCGTGAGGACGGACAGCAGGAACGGATCAGCGGTGGATCAAGCCTTTGCAGCGGTCGTGGTTTGTGGATTATACTCTTTTTAAACTGTCCTTTTAAGGGCAACTTCTGAAAAGGTCTGACAAACTGTCCTTTTAAGGACAACTTTTGAAAAGGTCTGACAAAACTGTCCTTTTAAGGGCAACTTCAAAGGGACTGAGTGGTCTGAGGAAGGTAAACAGAGCAGGTGAGCCTTCAGTCGTGAAGGGGGAGCAGAGTATTGGAAGCAGCCTTCTGTTGAAAGCAAAAAAGGTAAGTTTTGGGGTTTAGTTATAACTTTATTTTTTGTGGGGGGTGGGTGATTTTTTTTTGTTTTGTTCATATTTCTTGTGTTTGTGCATATTTCGTACTAAGAGGTTTGGGGGAGTGTGGGCTGCGGTTGCATTAGTTTTATTTTAGTTTTGTGTACAGTTTTTGTGCTCAGAGGTTTGGGGGGGTGAGGACTGTAGTGGTACTAGTTTTATTTTGGGGCTGTGGTTGTATTAGTTTTATTTTGGTACTGTGTAGAGTTTTTGTCCTGAGAGGGTGGGGGTCAGGTTGTGGTTGTACCAGTTTCGTTTTATGTCTGTGTACTGGTGGTAAAAGGATGGGTGGTGAGAGGCTGTGGTTATAGCAGTTTTACTTTACTCATTTTACTATACTCACTTTACATTTGTTTTCTGGATAGTGTAGGATAGAATCCATTTTCAGTGGATGCCCAGGAAGAAATGCTTTTTAGTATATGTGCTAGAAATATGTAAAATAATTTGGCTTCTGTTTATATGAGAGACAAGATAAGGGAATGTGAAGTGTAATATACATTTAATTTTAATTGCCGATTCGTTAGGAAAGTGTATAACTTATTTGGAGCAAGAGGATTTTGTTTTGGCAGTATCTATGCTGTATATGTAAACAGTAGAGAGAATGGGATGGGGGTGATGAAAAGGAGGGGAGATAAATAATGGGACAGAGAAGGATATTGTAGTTGGCTAGAGCAGGGGTAGGTGGGCAGTCTTGTAGGCTAGAGCAGGGATAGGTGGGCAGTCTTGTGAGATGCTGCTGTCTAAGTCAATAGTATTGGGTGTATGGGGTAAGTGGCAAGTAAAATATTGGTTGAGAATGAATGCATTCCTCTAGGAGTTTAGGTAGCGGGGGAAGAATTGCTCTTGGCCTATAATTTAAGTTCGCTCAAGCTTCCACCTTTGTGCAAGGGTATAATGTATATTTTCCAGATGGTTGACTGACTGCTCAGTAATGGATCTTTTGTATTCGGGATAAGAACTGGCTTCAACTGCTACTTTTTGAAACTGTTGGTAGATTGTCAACTGAATTTGTAGTAAGTTTTCAGTTTTTTTACACATTTGTTAAACGCTGTTCTGCTATCTAGGTTTATAGTACTGTTTTACACTATCCCTGCTGTTGCACCTTGTTCTGTAGTTTTTTGGCTGTTTGAATTGTGCTGAGAGGTTAGGAGGTTGATGGGGCATGTCGTTGCTTAAAATGCATAATGTTGGGAGGGTGGTTTGCAGCTGTGAGAATGTTGCTGTTGAAGGCATAGATGTTTTGAATGTATACTAATGCAAGCCTTGTGAACTACTATTGCATATAACTTCAATGTTCTAATCACTGATGCAATGACTGCAATGTTTTCGTTGTCCGTACTTAATGTGTTGAAAGTTTGGGAGTGTGGTTAGGACCTGTGAGAATGTTGTAGTGTTCAGTGTTTGACTGGAGCCTTTTTAATGGGGGTCATGTAATAGGACATTGTTAATGCTATGCCTATGTTTTTTGTTTTCACTTTATCCAGGATTATTGTGCATCGCTGGGGGTTCTGCAGAATGTACTAGTATCTTAATGCATGCTAATGCAAATACTGTTCTGTTAAGGGTTATAGTACTGCTTAAATATCCCTAGTGTTACAGCTTGTTCCGAGTTATTTTTAGCTGTTTGGATTATGTAATTTAGAATATGCTGGTACCTGTACATTGTTTAAAAAGCCCAATGTTGGGAGAGTAGTTAGTGGCTGTGAGAATGTTGCAGTGTTCAATGTTTGCCTGAAGTTTTTTAATGTGGGGCCACACACACTAAAGCACATTGTTAATGCTACGCCTATGTTTCATGCTAATGCAAATACTGTTCTGTCGAGGGAATTAGTATGGCTTAAATATCCCTAGTGTTACAGCTTCTTCTGAGTTATTTTTGGCTGTTTGGATTATGTAATTTGGAGGATGATGGAGCCTGATATCTTAATACATGCTAATGTAAACACTGTTCAGCTGTCTAGGTTTATAGTACTGTTTAACTATCCCTGATGTTACGCCTTGTTCTCCAGTTATTATTGACTGTCTGAATTATGCTCTTTGGAGGTTGAGAGAACTTGTGCATTGTTTACCATGCCTAATGTCAGGAGGGTAGTTAATAGCTGTGAGAATGTTGTAAAAGGTGTGGATGTTCGAATGTATACAAATGCACACCCTGTTATGCTACTATTGTTTACCAACAATGTACTGATGCAATGGCTTACCTTTTATCATTGTCCGTACTTATTGTGTTGAAAGGTTTGGAGTGTGGTTAGGGCCTGTGAGAATGTTGCAGTGTCCATTGTTTGCTTGGAGTATTTTTAATAGGGGGTCACAGACTGTAAGCACATTGTTTATGCTATGCCTTTTTGTTTTCACTTCATCCAGAATTCTGCCTAGACTTGGGGGGGGGTTAAGAATTCCGCAGAATGTACTGATATCTTAATGCCTGCTAATGCAAACACTGTTCTGCTATCTGTTTATAGTGCTGTCTAACTGTTCTTCATATGCTTTGTTGCAATGACATTTTTATGGTCCATAGCTATTGAAAGTTTGGGAGTGTGGGTAGGGCCTGTGAGAATGTGGCAGTGTCCATTGTTTGGAGTTTTTTGTAATGGGAGTGTCAGACTGTAAGCACATTGGTAATTTTTTTTTCACTTTGTCCAAAATTGTGCCGAGATGGGGGGGGGTAAGAATTCCACAGAATGTACTGATGTCTCTAATGCATACTACTGCAAACACTGCTCTGCTATCCAAGTTTTTTGGCTGTCTGAATTAAGTTGACAATTTTAGGAGGTTGACGGGGCCTGTGAAAATTGTGTCCAGATGTTTGTTTTTTAGCCTGTTCTCTCTCAGTGATTGCATAGCACAATGTGGACAGCTGAGGCTACTAACAGAAATGGACTTCTTGTTTCATACCCTCTACGTAATGCATGGTACATTCCTTAGATTTATGCTTTTGTACACTGATCCTGTGCTAAGAGGGGTTGTGGGAATGTCAGTCTCTCAGTCTGTGTGCCACTTCATCCTTCACACATGAGGTTGTCTAGCAAATCCATGATTTCACTCCTTTGTTCAAAAAATTATTTTGATTTGTTCAAGTCTGCTAAGAGATTGAGAGGGAGTGGGCATGTGTAGCCTGTATTGTACCGTAACATTTGTCTTGCCTCAATTTGGTGTGTTGTCCTTCAAACTTGTGCCTCTCCTAGTCATTAGTTCTTTCAGACTTTAGTCTAAGAAGCTTATAATATCAATCTTTTGCATCATCTGTGGCCACTTCACATGTTTAGGGGGATGGCAGGAGAAGAATTGTGTAGAAAAAGCTGACGTTCACCTCTAGTGATAGATATCTAACATGAAACTGTAACCTGGGCCTCTCATTACTTGTTTGTGCCTACTGGTTAGTCATTTTTCAGTCTTTCTGCCTGCAGTGCAATAGACTGTCAATGAAAGCCATTAAGCATTTTTAATAACAGTATGACCAAAGGACTCTGTATATGTAGTAATTCTGCTTTACTTCCATTCCCAGTTAGAGATGAAGCTTACATATTTGTCAGGAGCAGCAAAAAGAAAGCTTCAGCAGCAGAGAAATGAGGATGCAAAGAGACAGGGTTCCATTATGAAATTTTTCTGTGACTCATCAGTGAAGGGAGATTCAGGAAAAAGTCTGCCTTCAGGACAACACAATGGTTTTGCATTACAGTCTGACCACTGTGAGGCCAGCATCCTTTCACTAGAAAGTAACAACTTTCTTGCGGCCACACCACAGGCTACTTCCTGTGGACCTACAGCCATTACCATGGGTGAAAGCACGGCAGCAAATGCAGACTCACCTGAGGTGTTGCCTGGATCACCAGACTTTGATACAGAAGGAGCCCATACTTCCATAGTGACAGATGTGGCCTATGACTTGCAGGGAGTGTCGGGTACATCTTTGGAGGATCTAGGGACTTGGCCAGACTTGATTAGGGATGAGTTTAGGGTAGCTGCCATTCAGCATGGACCTGTGCAAGTGGTGTTAACACAGTTCCCAGTCAATGAGCAGAAAAGAAGATTTACATCTGAGAACTACTTCCATGTGCTGCCTAATGGAGCGAGAGCAAAACGCACTTGGCTGACATATTCGGTCTCAAAGGATGCACTGTTTTGCTTTCCATGCAAATTGTTTGGACATTCTAACCATCTTCTCAGGTCAGGTGGTTACAAAGCATGGAGAGAGATGTCCAAAGCTTTACACAGCCATGACAGAGCGCCAGAGCATATGGCATGCATGATGAAGTGGAAGGAACTGGACAACAGAATAAAGAGTAGGCAGACTATGGATGATAAGAGGCAAGCAGTGGTTGAAAAGGAGATAACTCACTGGCGTGGTGTGTTAGAACGCATTATTGCTTTTGTCCAGTACTTGGCAGAACGGAACATGGCATTCCGTGGTACAACTGATGCCCTGGACACCTATGGCAATGGCAACTTCTTAGGTCAAGTGCAACTTTTGTCACAGTTTGACCCTGTTATGGCTGAACATTTGCGTCATATTCGTAATAAAGAGATAATGGATCACTATCTTGGGAAGGACATACAGAATGAAGTTATCCAGTTGATTGCAAATGCTATCTTAAGGATCATAGTAGGGAAGGTGAAGGACACTAGGTACTTTTCTGTGATTCTTGATTGCACGCCAGATATCAGCAATCAAGAGCAAATGACTGTAGTAGTTCGGTATGTGGACATTTCACAGACTGTAGCCACAGTTGAGGAACATTTTCTGGGATTTGTGCCTGTGAATGACACAACTGGGGCAGGACTGACAGAAGCTCTTCTTCACACTCTTCAAAATCATCAACTGGACATTAATGACTGTCGAGGACAAGGATATGACAATGGCAGCAACATGAAGGGGAAACGCTGGACTGCAGGCCGGATAAAACAGATGAATTCAAGGGCTTTTATGTGCCGTGTGCCTGCCATAATTTAAATCTTATAGTTAGTGATGGAGCACATTCATCAGTACAGGCAGTGTCATTCTTTGGATGTCTGCAGAACATTTACGTACTCTGTTCAGCATCAACAAACAGATGGCAGATCTTAAAACGGCACACAAATGTCACTGTGAAGCCACTGTCGGAGACTCGCTGGGAATGCAGGATAGACTCTGTCAAGGCAGTAAGATTTCAGTTGAAGGGAGTCATTGAGGCATTACAGGAGAGAGATCAAGCAGTACGTACAAATGATGCTGTAACATATCAACAAGCAAGGGGACTGCGCTCAGAACGTATGTCATACCAGTTCATTGTATGTTTAGTGGTTTGGTATGATGTGCTGACAGAGGTAAATCGTGCAAGCAAAGTTCTGCAGAGTCCATCTGTTGATATTTCAACATGTGTCAAAGTGCTGGCATCCACTATGGACCTGCTTAAGAATTACAGAGAAACAGGATTTCAGCATGCCATGGGCGAAGCCTCCAAGATAGCAGAAGAACTGGATGTTGGCACCACATTTCAAGAAAAGAGACGAAGGAAAGTAAAACGGTTCTTTGACTATGAAGGAGAAGATGAGACTGTACAGGATCCAGCGATAAAATTACGTGTAGAGTTCTTCAATGTGCTGCTGGACACAACAATCCAATCATTTACTGACCGGTTTCAGCAGCTTTCCGAGTTTGATAAGGCCTTTGGATTTTTATCAAATATTAAAGCCTTGAGTGATGTTGCAGAAGACACACTGCTGCAACACTGCAAGGCTCTGAAAGAACAACTGACTGACAGAATAAGTGGCCACTGTGATATTGATGACTCTGACCTTGGACACGAACTTAAAAGCCTTTCTCGAATGATTGATAATGAATCGTCACCACTGACTGTGTTAAATTTCCTTATTCGCAACCACTTGCAAGACATATATATAAATACTTATGTTTCAATGCGCATTTATTTGACTGCACCTGTTACAGTGGCTACTGCAGAACGCAGCTTTTCTAAGTTGAAACTCATAAAGACATACCTGCGTTATCAATGAGTCAGGAGAGACTTTCAGGCTTAGCTGTGCTCTCAATTGAGCATGAAGTGGGACAAGTGTATCACATGGCAGCCTCATTGAAGATTTTGTCCGGAAGAAAATTGTAAGATCCCAGTAAAACTGTAGATTAGGTATGTGCTCATATTTCCTTTCCAGTAATCTTTTATAATGCTGTCAGGCAGTAATTTCAGGTAGTACCTTAGTCTGGCTTGTATGCTGTGTATTCACTGTTTTTGTTTACGTACCTCCAACAGGTAGGACCATGAGGATGGAACTAGCAGGATGTTAGGCAAAGGCAGCTAGGATCAGCTGGACTCGGAGTGGCAGGACTTGTCAGGAGCAGAAGGACTCGTGTGGAGTGGCAGGGTAGTGGCAGGACTCATCAGGATGGTATGACAGTTGGGAGCAGCAAGACTCTTCAAGGGCTAGGACAGAAGCGAAGGAAGAACAGACAAGTGGCAGCACAGTTGGGAGCAGCAAGACTCTTCAAGGGCTAGGACAGAAGCGAAGGAAGAACAGACAAGTGGCAGCAGTCAGAAGCTGAAGAGGTAAATGCATATGGACGATGAATGCCACTTTGGTATTCATCTTTTTCTTTCTGGGTTTGAGTCTGCCTGTGTCAGACTTACTAATCCCCATTACTCTCATGTGCATGGGTTTGAGTCTGCCTCAGGCTCAGTAATCCCCATGGCTTTCCCTTGTATGTTGTCTGTAGTCTTTTCTGTGTCCCATAGCTGTGTTGTGTACATCTGCAGTGTGACTGTTCATGTCAGTAATTGTGTGGGTGTTAATGTTCAGTCTTGCTGTAGTGCTGTCTTTCATCATGTGTGTGGGAGTCTGTGTCTCTGTCTCGGGGTCAGTCTGTGTGTGTGTGGGTCTGTGTCTCTGTGTGTGGGAGTGTGTGTGTGTGAGTCTGTGTGTGTGTGTGTGTGTGTGTGTGGGAGTCTGTGTGTGTGGGAGTCTCTGTATCTGTCTGTCTGTGTGTGTGGGAGTCTCTGTGTGTGTGGGAGTCTCTGTGTGTGTGGGAGTCTCTGTCTCTGCCTGTGTGTGTGTGTGTGTGTGTGTGTGTGTGTGTGTGTGTGTGTGTGTGTGTGTGTGGGAGTCTCTGTCTCTGTGTGTGTGTGGAGTCTCTGTCTCTGTGTGTGTGTGTGGAGTCTCTGTCTCTGTGTGTGTGTGTGGAGTCTCTGTCTCTGTGTGTGTGTGGGAGTCTCTGTCTCTGTGTGTGTGTGGGAGTCTGTGTCTCTGTGTGTGTGTGGGAGTCTGTGTCTCTGTGTGTGTGTGGGAGTCTGTGTCTCTGTGTGTGGGAGTCTGTGTCTTTGTGTGTGGGAGTCTGTGTCTCTGTGTGTGGGAGTCTTGTGTCTCTGTGTGTGGGAGTCTTGTGTCTCTGTGTGTGGGAGTCTTGTGTCTCTGTGTCTCTGTGTGTGTGGGAGTCTGTGTCTCTGTCTCTGTGTGTGTGGGAGTCTGTGTCTCTGTCTCTCTGTGTGTGGGAGTCTGTGTCTCTGTCTCTCTGTGTGTGGGAGTCTGTGTCTGGGAGTCTGTGTACCTCTGTGGGACTGGCTACCTTGATGCGGTACAGAGGCTTGTCGTAATGTAACAACATTGCTACTAAATGCCAGTCAATGTGGGTGTCTTTGGGGAGTCAGTGTAGGTGTCTGTGTACCTCTTTGGGACTGGATACCTTGATGCAGTACAGAGGCTTGTCATAATGTAACATTGCTACTAAATGCCAGCTGTAGCTCTTTATCTCATGGCACAAAATCTGGACAAAGCCACAGATAATGGCTTTCCAGCCCCAAAGATCTGGGCAAATTTTAAATATTGCTGTTTTAAACTGAATGTTAGAATAAAAGGTCTTGCCATAGATGTTCTGAAGGGTATATGAAGTTAAACTGAAATGCCTGTCATTTAATGAATTCAGTCATCAATGATTGCCACAAAAAATCCAGAAAACTCTAAATTGAGGAACAGACCAAACAAGAGTCACATCTGGACATTCTTTGAAAATCTGGGCAGTTGAGTATCCAGTCAGTGTCTGCATCTGTGAGTGGCAACCTTGATGTGGTACAGGGATTTCATAATGTCACATTGGTACTCGATGCCAGTCAGTGTGTGCACCTGTGAGTTGCTACCTTGTCATGTGCACCTGAGTCACTACCTTGCTGTGGTACAGGGGTTTATCAGGATTGTAACATTAGCACTAAATGCTAGTCAGTGTGTGCACACCTGTGAGTAGCTACCGTGCTGTGGTACAGGGGGTTGTCTTAGTGCAAGGGGGTTGTCTTAGTGCAACATTGGTATTAAGTGTCAGTCAGTGTGTACCTGTGATTAGCTACCGTACTGTAGTACAGAAGTTTATCATAATGTAACCTTGGTACTAAATGCCAGTCTGGGCTTGGCACATAAATTCTTAATGATCTGAATGTAGTGACACTAGTGGTTAAATGGTGCTGGATGAGCTTGACAGGGAAGGAGGTGCAATAGCAATGTGGTCACGCTTCATGTTCTCTTGAGTAGGGCCCCCAACTTGAACCTTGCTGGGGGCCCCCAAAATGCTAGCACCGGCCCTGAGTGTAAATGCATCTAAACATGACAAAACCTTCACAATGCATTCTACATGTTATTACAGACTCTATGTAAGTGAAATCAAGCCCAAAATTATTAATAAGTAACAAAACTCAACATTTTTGTCCCAACTCAACTCCTATGCAAATCTTATTATTTACTGTGTCTATATGATCAAAAGCATTTCTATATATTAATAAAGAAAAGAAAAGAGAGTAAAAAGTAAAAGGGTGTAAGGCAGAAATAAAAAAATGTAAGAGAAAGCTATAAGAAGTATATACCATAGAATGTTACTTACTGTTTATATTAACAGAGTTAAAAATAAAACATATTATTTACTATTATTTAGTTCTAATTATTATTAGTTAAAGCATGACAGATTATTTACAAACAAGCATAAGCAGTGTAATCAAGAAAGTATAATTAGGAATAGCATTTGAAGAACATATAAACTTTTAAAGGAAAAAAAAATGTATCAAATTACTGACCTTATTTTTCGTCTTCAGAAAGAGAAACAAGTTAAATCACAGCTTGCCATTAAATCTCCAGATATTTTGACTAGTTATGAAACAAAACATTTCTTTGCACACAGAGAATAACTTTGATTAAATCTTTTTCAAAATATTTGTTGCTTCTTGGAAATGCAGGAACTATATTTAAAAGATTAATAATAAAATAAAATGATGAGAGAGAAAAAAAAACATAGTACAAATCATTTGTTTTTAGTCTCTTCTTCTTCTCTGAAGTCTTCCACGAAGTTTCAGTTGCCAGTCTCTTTAACGAAGGACTAGCCCATTCCATTTCTTCTATTTTTCCAAAATCTTATTTTTTTTGATAAACAGTAAAGCAGAGTCTAAGTCATCGAAAATTTTAGGACCATCAGGAAGGAAGATTTTAAGCTTGGCAGGAAACAGAAGGTATGTTTTAAACTGTGCTTTTTAAGCTCCCTTATTAGTGGCAGAAAAACTTTTCTTTTAGCTAATACCATGGAAGAATAGTCATTGTCAAAACGCACAGTTGTTTCATTAATCTTAACAGGAGCTTTAGCCCAAGCAGATTTAAGGACCATCTCTTTATCAAACGATGATAGAAATCTAACTATAACTGATCTAGGATAGTTTTTGTTAGAGTTAGTATTAGCTATAGCTCTATGTGCTCTTCGATACCAAAAGAGAATGCTTCTGGTAAATCTAAAGTTTTAGGGAGCCATGTTGTTAAAAAAGAAGTAATATTGTTACCTTCAATATTTTCTGGCAGTCCAAAAATCCTAATGTTATTGCGCCTAGATCTATTTTCCAGGTCATCCAGCTTTGTTTGTAAATGTGTATTTTGTTTCAGCAGAAACTCAATGTTGATTTCCTCTTCTTGTATTCTATTTTCCATGTCATTCACAGCTTCTTCTATGCCTGTCATCTGGATCTTCTGTTGTTGCAGGTCCATATGTAACAAGTCTATTTGTTTTGTAGTTTTTTCTATGAAAGTGTCTATTTTAGTAACCATTTTATCCATCTTAGCAGTAAGTTGCTGGACTATAATTATCAGAGACTGAAGTTCTTTCTTGATGCTGGAGTCTTGAGAATTTGTCTTACTGGAACTCATTTCAGACTGATAAACTGACAGGAAAATTTCCAAAGTAATTTCTGACAGGAATATTATTAAGATTTCCTTTCTTTTTTAGATATAGTTCAAGAACTATATAAAACAAACATATTTAGAAAGAAAATTACTTCAAAAATTAATTTTTTAAGTAATTAATTCCTGTCAATGTAATGAAATTGGTGGAGCTGAAGAAATCTGCTGCTATCCTGTGTTCATCCTTCGCCACGCCCCGTTTTCTGAGCTCTTTTAATGCCTCAAAAATCACCTCCAAGTGCTTATTTTACAATTTTAATGAGTTTCCTACCAAATGTCAGTGGATGGGCTCTTGCCATGTTTTTGTCATTGTATCTTTGTTTTCTGAGCTCTTTTAATGCCTCATAATTACCTCCAAGTGCTTATTTTACAGTTTTAATGAGTTTCCTACCAAATGCCAGTGGATGGGCTCTGCCTTAGTAACATAATCTTGTTTGCTTGTTTTCATTCCTTCTTCCCAGAATACATTTAAAGTCCTGTGTATAAGATTCATACTAGACATGAAGTGATGTTTTCTTGTGCCATTAAAATAGAATGGCAGGAGTGTGAAGCACTGTCAGCTAACATACTTTCTGTAACAGAGCTACTTCTATGTTTCATTGAGCAAATCTCATTTATGTGTCTGTCAAAGATTGTTCTAGGCCATAAATAGCTGTTAGCTACTTCCAGCAAAAGAAAGTAGGTAAACAGTAGGCTTTTGTAAAGGAATTCTTTTGTAGTGCTACAGAAATTGACAGACCTTCCCACACACTCTTGTCCTGAGATGTAAAAGCTCTCACTGCAGTAAATAATCCTTGCTGTATCATGTACAAGTGACAACAAATACTGGAAAGTACTCCAAAGTCTGTCCGTCTGCTACTTCACAATGCCTTTAGTGGGATTTTTTTTTTCTCTGTCTCATGAGTGATGTAGAATTAAACTGTGCTTTACTAGTTTCTTAATTATTTATGTCATGTTCATCCCCACCTCCTTTTTTCTATTTTCTATTTATTTATACTTTGTTAACCAGAAAAGTGAACCGGTCCCATGACCCTTTCAGCCGCTACCTGGGCTACATTTGCAAAGATAATAACAAGTAATAAACGTATTTAGCAATACAAAGAAAAAAATACTGACATAAAGACAATTGGCAAAGACTGCATGTACAAGACATACCCAAGGTGTGACAGTGCATAAGTAAAACATTAAACAAAATTTGCTAGAATGTATACATTAATAATGTTTAACTCTACTATGTTAATATAATGAAGTGTATGCACACATACTGCACAACTGACAGCGTTGTAAGATGTTACTGTTCTCTAAATGATTAGGAATTAGCAAGTGAATGTTTTATGGCTTCACAAAAGAAAGAGGGTTGGATAATTATATTTGCATCACTTTTGTTCTAAGATAGTATACATACTAAACTTACAAATTTTGGAATTGAACAATCATTGCAGTGGAGCCTAATAACTATTTTTATTTTATTTATTTTACATTTGTTTATATCCGACTGGACTAGGTCCATTTACAGCGGAGACCCAGGGAGAAAAGCTCCACAATTATTAACAGAAATACTAGAATTTAATACATAGTAGTAAAACAGAAAAAAAACACCTTGAACAACAAAATCTAGCTGATAAGACAGAAATGTAAAACAGACGGTACATCTCAGCAGTAAAAGAAATATAAAACAGACAAGATACATTTCAGCATTGAGAGAGGTTACATACATCATGTTAAAATGAAGTAACTATATTCAAGAGATTTAACTGTTGGAAGTAAAAAAATGTAGCAGTTTACAGTAAGCAAGTAGTAAGCCCTCCAGGGCAGGAAGGCAAGAAAAGTAGAAAAGCAGTGATTTTATGTTATGCATGGGCATAGCCAGGTGTTTGTAAGATGTGATTTTAGAGAGTTTTTGAAGTGTGAGGTAGTGGGGATGGAGGTCAGTGAAGTGGGTAGGCTATTCCAGTTTCTAGCAACGGTGTGTGAGAATAGTTCTTTGCCAGCAGTATTGTTAGCCCTAGAGATGCATAAGAGTGATTTGTCACTAGAGCGGAGTGTGCGGTTTGTTGCATAATAGGTGACTAGTTGACTTAGTGATGGGGTTTTGTCAGGATATTTCAGAATGTTATAGGCGATCATCAGTTGGTGGTAATTTAGTAGTTGTGGAAATGCTAACCATTTTAGGTTCGTTAGAGCTAGACAGTGACAGGATCTGAAGGTGGCGTTGTTAGCAAATTTGGCAATATTATTATAGCATGACTCAAGTTTGTCAAGATCAAGTTTTCTGGTATGGGTAACATTACTGTGGACAATAGGTGAGTTTGGGCTAGGGTGATCTGTGCTTGATTTGAGAGGAAGTTTTTTTGTCTGTATAGTGAACACATTTTTTGTGAACCTTTTTGATGGTTTGAGAGATATGGACACCAAAGAGAAGGTTTTTGTCAATCTCAACACCGAGGAGTTTGGTATGGGCAGAAGGAGAAATGACAGTGCCATTTTTGGAAGTGATAGAAAAGGAAAGAGGAGTAGATTTTGATTTGTTGGGGGTAAATAAAAGCAATTTAGTTTTTGTCAGGTTAAGGATGAGTTGGATATTGGTGATCCAACCTTCCACAGAGCTAAAGGATTCCTGGGTCACTTGTTGGAGAGTGGATAGAGATGGGGCTGAGCAGATTAAAGTGAAATCATCTGCATACTGTATGAGTGTGGCATGCTGTGTGGAGGTGTGTAGATTGTTGTGAAGATAGAAAAGAGAAGTGGGTCCAGTACTGAGCTTTGTGATATGTCGTTGAAAGTAGGGGAGATAGTGCCCCTTGCCATTGGACAGATTGCTGCCTGTCAGCTAGATAGTTCTTGAACCAAGCAATAGTAGATGGAGGAAAGGTGAGGGATGCTAGTGAATCTACTAGTAGGGAGTGTGAGACCATATCAAATGCTTTGTAGAGATCCAAGAATATAGCAGATGTATAGTTATTTTCATTTCTGTGTTGGTTAACTAGATAAGTAAATGAGAAGAGTGGTAGTTGTGCTGTGTTGTGGCCGGAACCCATGTTGTGTGGTGGAAAGGAGTTCATGTGTCTTCAGGGATTGCATGACTTGAGAGTGAATACATTTCTCTAGCAGCTTGGAAATGGGAGACAGAACAGCTATAGGATATTAATTAGAGAAGTCATGAGAATTTACTCCTTTATGAAGATGAATAATGTAAGACATTTTCCACAGTGGAGGGATGTAGTATTCTTTTATGGAGCGGTTTATGAAGATGGAAACAGAGTAAGATAAGGATTCTGTAGCTAGTTTTAGGAAGTTGACAGGTAGATTATCAGCTGCAAGGGTGGTAGGTTTTAATTTCAGAAGTAGTTTTTTTTAATTTTGGAGGTGGGAACAGGTGAAAGAGTAAGGAAGAATGTTATCTAGTCATTTGGCTGGGATATGTGCAGGGCTGTTTTTGGACAATTGGCTGGATAATGCTAGTATGGATTCTGTGATGTGGTGGTTAAATTGAGAGGCTATGTCCATATTGTTATTGGTGGAGTTGGGAGCTGGAGTGGTAGTTTTGCCTGGTTTAAGTAGGGAGTTGATAGCTTGCCAAACCTTTTGAGGGTTTTTTGAATGTTTCATTTGGACACTAAGAAAGTAGTTCTGTTTATCAAGTTTAATTTGTTTTTTGGCCTGATTCCTAAGCCGTTGGTGGTTTTGTTTGGCTTGGGTGATGTTATCCTTCTTCCAGATTTTCCAGGCCTTATCTCTGGAATTTAGTAGGGTTGTTGTGTCCCTACTTAGCCATGGTGCATAGTTATTTATTTATTTATTTATTTTTATTTTACATTTGTTAACCGGGGGTGTCTGACTGAGCCGAAAAGGCCCTTTTTCAGCAGAGGCCCGGGGAGAAAAGCTCCACATAGAAAAATTACAGATACATTTAGACATGATCAGTATACACACAAATTACAAAGGACGTGTTTTTACAGTGGTATGCAGCACATCAACAGTTACAGTAGAGAGAACAAACAAAAAAAAATATTTAAAAATAAAGGTACTTAATAGATTTGTGGTGTACAGCTGAAATTTGGAACATAAGTAGAATACATACATAGTACACAGGTACAGTACATACATTGTATTATCCAGTGTTTGTGAGAATAGTTTTCAATCTTAATCAAGTACTCTAGGTTTAGTAGTACCTTATCCGCTTTCACTAGCCTGGGGAGCAATCATGGCACTTCCAACTTTGCTTGAGATGTTGCCTGATGATGTCTTTAAAGGAGGCTTCGGATGATGTGTTTTGAATGCTAGTAGGGACAGAGTTCCATTTTTTAGCCACTGAACTGCTATATAGTGTATCACCAAAGCTACTGTAGCTGTTGGTGACTTCTAGTAATAGTTTGCTTGATGATCTAAGAGGCCTTTTGGCTGAGTGATGTTGTACTAGATTTTTGAGGGCAGGACACTTATTGGGGAGGTAATAGATAGAATGACAGAGGCAGAGCTGATTGTAGGTTAGGAGGTTGGGCAGTTCAAGCCAGTGGAGCTGTCTCAAAGCAGTACAGTGATGAGTTCTATATGAGCAATTTGCAGCAAAGCGGGCAATTCTGTTATGGCAGGCTTCCATTTTGCTTAGTTCAGTTTTGTTGAGATTAGTCAGAATGGGAGATGCACAGAGTAGGGTGGATAGAAGTTGGGAGTGAGCAATGGCTGATCTTGTGTTGTTGGGAAGAAATGGTTTGATATGGTAGAGTGACCCCAGTTTGGCATGTACTTTTTTAATAGTTAAGTTGACAAGACTATCAAATTTTAGGTGGGAGTCTATGGTTATTCCCAATAGCTTAGCTGTGCCACTGGAGCAATTGGAGTAGCATTTGTGGAGTAGATAGTGAAATGACTGTTATCAGTGTTTTTGTTAGAGCTGGTTATAATCATAAGCTGAGTTTTCTTTGGATTGATGATAAGTTGGACTTTGGTTAGGTAGTTTTCAGCATCAGAGAATGCTAGTTGAGTTGTTTGCAGGAGGGTGGGAATGTTTTGTGTAGCACAGATTAAGGTAGTGTCATCTGCATACTGAATGATAGATGCATGCTGTGTGGAGATATGGAGGTCATTTGTGAAGATTGTGAATAGTAGTGGTCCTAAGATAGAACCCTGTGGGACTCCTATAGTTATGGGCAGCTGAGGAGAGAGAAAATGTTCCCATTTCACAGCTTGGAACCTGTCAGTTAAGTAGCTTTGGAACCAGGTAAGAGTGGAATTTGATAAGTGATATTGGTTTAGTTTGTTTAGCAGGATTTGGTGCGAGACTGTGTTAAATGCTTTGGACATATCCAAAAAAAGAGTTGACACCTGTCTTAACTCTAATTTTCCTAATGGGGGCGAGTCTATTAAGGACATTAGTGAAAGTACTATTAAAGTAGTCAACTGCCTGGTCTAATCTAAGGGATAGTAGTGGTTCCCAGTTGCATTGTTTAAGAATAGAGTTTAGATCCTGGGAGTATAGGTTGCGGTCATCTTGGATTTGTCTATAAATTATGTGCTTGGGTATGTTTGTTCGTTTGCGTAGTAGGAATGTGGGGAGGTGGTCACTAAGACTATCTGGTAGACAGCCTGTCTGGTAGTTTTGCTTGGGGCTATTGACCAGTGTCCAATCAAGGATGGATTGTTTTGGGGATTTTTTGTCTACTCTAGTGGGTTCTTGAATAAGTTGAGAGAACCCATTGAGATTTATGTGGTTAGTGGGGCTATTGGAATTACAGACCAACCAGTTGGTATTTAGGTCACCTAACAGGATTATTTCATGTGGGAGATTATCTCTAGTCCACTGTAAGATTTCCTCAATTATAGGAGAGATATTTTCTGGAGGGATGTAACAGCAGAGAATGTTAATTTTTTTTTGTTTTGTTTATATATAGGACTGACGCAAGGGTTTCAGCATTACTAAATTTAGGTAGAGGGGTTTGAAGAGGTTTGAGGTTTAGTGTGTTTTTAAAGAGAATTGTGACTCCACCTCCTTTCCTACCCACTCTAGCTAGTCTTAAGATATTGTAACCTTGAGGGAGGATCTCTTATTTTTGGGTGCTGGGTTTTAGCCATGTTTCTGTTATGGTCAATATGTCAGGAGTGTAGTGGATTATAAATACATGCAGGTCAGGTAGTTTGTTAGATATACTCCTTGTGTTGATATTAAGAATTAATAGATCAGATATCTGTTTCGATGTGAGTGTGGCTTTGAGTGGACCTGGGTTTGGGTGTATATCTCCTGAGAGACAAAGCCTCTTTGAGATAGATAGAATGTGTTTGATTGTGTGAGTTAATTCCATGCTGGATTTAGGTGTTGTTTTTATAGTGTTATATCTTGATAAGTAGGCCCTGTGTATGTATAGTATTGTGGTATCATTAAATATTGTAGAGCAGATGAAAAAGTTTATGTGTGCTTTTGTAGATGTGGAAATATGTGTTGTGTGTAATGTAGTGTTGTCTAGTGGTAGTTCTGCAGCTAGCAGTGTAGTGTTGTCTAGTGGTATTTCTACAACTAGTATGGTGAAAAAGATTTAGGACATTTAGAAAGTAGGAAAAAGGAGGTTGATTAGGATGATGACAATTATGTAGGACACACATGCATGCACACGTCCATCTCTGTGTGTATATATTTGTGTGTGTGAATCTTTATATATGTGTTATGTAAACACACGCACACATCCATATGTTAGTGCATGTGTTACTACTTAACAGAAATATCTATTGCATATTTCTCTCTAGATGTATTCACATTGTATTGCATCCCAGATATAGTATTATACATGCATGTATATATATATATATACACACACACACACACACACACACACACACACACATATATATATATATATATATATATATATATATATATATATATATGTGTGTATGCCCATATATTTGCATGTGTGCTTATGTGTATACACACATATACAGATACACAAAATTTTCATTTTGATTTGTTTTTATTTAAAGGACATGAAGTACACATTTTTGGCTTACTGGCCATGACTACAGAGGACACACAGGCATATAATCTGACCTGATGTTGTCAATCTTCATTCATTCTTGACTGATGTCTTTGGTTCCGACCTTTTGGAACCGACTTGGCTGACGCATAGCTCATGTCAGCCAAAAACATTTGAGCTAAGGTTCTACCCACAATGCCTCTCTCATTATCTCAGCTGCGTGAAAATTGGACGCATCAGCCGATGCTGTTAGCTAAGTGCTTTACATTTTCTCTTTCTAAACTCTGCTTACTTGGAAATTTTTGCTAGAATGTTTCACAACATTATTGTTTATTGAGTGACTGTGTTTCCGGTTCTACCCACACTCCTTTTTTAACTTTCAGTAACTCTTTTTTACCGTCGTTGATATCAGGCCTCCTCCCTTCTTTTATTACCATTGGTAATCTTTTATAACATTGCTGGTATCCACTTTTTCTTCTTTTTCCCTTTTTACCGTTTACCCGTGTGGGTATTTTCTCATATAATAGTTGGTATACTTAAAAAAAAAAAGCAACTATTCCTTTCCTGTCTTTTCTCTCTGTTGTGTGAGAGTGTGTGCATATATGTATATTAGTGACAGACTAACTTTTTCAATATGGCAGATATAAATATGTCCTGTTTGCATTGTTTGGGTGCCCCTCATTTGGACTTGACTTGTACTATTTGTCAAGGCTTTAGCTCCTCTACTTTAGCTGAAAGGTGCAACAAACTTATTTTGAAAGGCTTATTAAAATGTCCCTTTACTGAGGCCCTTTCTAAGGTGGAGACTTCAAAATCTCCTACACCCGAAGCAAAGAAAAGAAGCCACTCTGTGCTGACCTCCACTACAGCACATGAATCTAAATCACAAGTAACACAGGTTCTGACAGTTTCTTTGGAACCTAAAGCCAAGGTACCGAAATCGACAATAACTTCACCTACGGCACCGAAAACAACTAAGTTTTCCTTGGTGCCTGCCTTCCAGATTATGGAGAGAGCTTTGGCCTCAGCAGGCTCCCAGTTCATTCCATCCTCATCAGAGTGCCATATTTTTGTTTCCTCTTGTTCGCAGCTGTCACAATCTGCTATGTCAGAACAGCGGGCACAACAGCTGCAAGAGACCCCAGTTCAGGTACCCCCTCTTTGGAGTCCTCCTCAGACTCCTCCCAAGGATCCACCTTGTAAGGGGACATGCAGGAGGAAGCAACTGGATTCTCCTGAAGAATCTTTCACTGAAGGCACAGATTATGATGAAGGGGAAGGGTTCCCATGGTCACCCCTGGAAGATGTCTCCTTTGGAGACATCCTAGAAATATTAAAACAGATGGTTGATTGGAATTCCTCAAACTCATCCTCTGAGGAGTCTGTGTTTTTGCAAGCTTTTTGTGCCCGCCCTTCTAATTTTTGGGTTACCCTGCCTGCTGATGATCTAGTTAAGTTAATAGTTCAGTGAGCATGGAAGGCTCCTGACTCCATACAGCCTATTCCTCGGAGACAGGATAAAATTATTTCAGCCTCAGAGGATCAGTCCCATTGGTCTAAGGATCTAGCAGTGGATACCATGGTGGTGGCAGTGGCCACCAAAAAGGAACTCACTGAGAGGAGTTCAACTATCCATCCTCCTAACCAAGAGTCTTGGACAATGGATAGATTTGGGAAATGGGTCTTTGCTTCATCAGCCTTCGCTCTACGGTCCTTGAACTTCTTGGCACATTTTACCAGACTTCAAAGGGATCTGATAACAGAGCTTTCAGATACCCTTGCAGGAGCCATATCTGATTGGGTTTGAGATAATGTAACCTCTCGGCTTTCTTCCCTGGAGTCGATTTCAAATTAATCCATGCGGCTCATTTCTCATACAAACAAACAAAAGGACGTCTAGGGTAGCGGATACAGGTGTTGCTATTAGGCGTCACACCTGGATGTGCTTATGTGATTACACAGAACCCTTTACGTCTTCCTTTATCAATGCTCCTGTTGATGGTACTTCCTTGTTTGGCTCAAAAGTCAGAGACACACTAGCGAGGTGTGAAAAAGACAGAAAGACCCTTTCTGCTGTGGGCGTTCATTTTTCCACTCCTCAACGACCTCACTCCAGGAATCAGTGGAATGGAAAGTTTGGTTCAAGAAAACCCAAGGGCCTTTTTGGGACACACATGGTGACTATTTCTCCTGGGGCAGAGGGAGGAATTCTTCTGGAAGATGCCCCTCCCATGGCAGAGGGGGTCTGCATAACCAGGGCACCAGAGATTCTTTTCTTGGACAACCCCATCAGCGCTCCTGAACAAAGGCCTGATTATTTACCTCTGGAAGCAGTCAGGGGAAGGTTCTCTCTGCACCATTTAGCCTGGCTTACAATAACCTTGGATACCTGGGTGCTGAAAATAATTACCAGAGGTTACCATATTCCCTTCAGTCTTTGCCCAAGGTCCCAAAAGCGAATCCCCAATGTTCCACCCAGTCAGAGGGATCTAGCAGCACTAGAGATTCAAAAGCTGTTTCAAAAAAGATTCAGCCAAGTAGTCCCATCAGACCAAATAGGATCTGGATTCTACTCAAGACTCTTTTTAGTGCCAAAGAAGACAGGGGACTGGAGACCAGTCTTGGATCCCAGCCTGTTGAACAAATTTGTACAAAAGAAAAAATTCTGGATGGCCATGGTTCAGTCAATCCTTCCCTTCCTAGAGAAGGATGATTGGATGTGCTCTATAGACCTTCAGGATGAGTATTGCCACATAAAAATGGACAAATGCTCCAGAAGGTATCCACTTCCAGCTAGGAGCCTGTCATTGCCAATTTCGAGCACTGCCCTTCAGTCTCACCACAGCCCCCAGGGTGTTCATCAAATGTATGGCAGTCATAGTAGCTCCTCTGAAACTACAAGGATTCCACATGTTTCCATATCTAGACAACTGTCTACTCACTGCTGCCTCCAGGCATCTACTGCTTTACACCATAGACTTTGCTCTACATCTTGCTGACACACTAGACATTTCAGTCAACAAAGAAAAGTCATTACTGACTCCCACACAGGATCTGGAGTTCATTGGAGCATGATTAAGCACAGTATCCTGTGTAGCTTCCCTTCCTCTCCACAGACTTTTGAAACTCAATGAGCAACTTCAGGTAATCATCTCTCAAAACAGAGTTCCTGCTCATCTGGTACTACAAGCTCTGGGATCTATGGCAGCAACAATAATGCTAGTTCCCCTAGTGAGCTATAACATTAGGCTGCTTCAATGGCTCTTGGTGTCACAATGGTCAATTCTAAAGCATCCCATGTCCCATCCAGTCTTGATAACAAATCGCTGCAAGAAAGATTTATCTTGCTGGGTGAAGCCAGAAGACAATCTATGGGGTCATTCCTTTTCCCCCTCTCAGTCCAAGGCCATAGTGACCATGGAAGCTTCTCAGATAGGGTGGAGGGGCATTTCCTGGGGCAGACTGTTCAAGGCACTTGGTCCCCGCAAAAGGCCAATTTGCACATCAGTGTCCTAGAATTGAGGGCAGTGCTTTTAGCGTTGCAAGCATTTCAGGCTGTCCTTCCTTCAGGGACAATTTCAATCTAATCAGACAACATGTCAGTAGCTTGGTATATCAAGAAATAGGGGGGAACCAGGTCTTACCCTTTATGTCGGGAAGCTCTAAGGATTTTGCAATGGGCAATCACTTCCAACCGTTTTTTGATAGCATTGCATATCCTGGGGAACTCCAACATGATTGTGGACAAACTGAGCAGATGTATCCTCCTGACTCATGAATGGTCTCTCAATCCCAAAGTAGCGACAAAGATCTTTCATCAATGGGGTCAGCCTTGGTGTGACCTGCTCGCTTCTCCGATAAACCACAAATGCAGCAGCTACTTTGCCCTAATCCCCTCTCATGGGGATTCTGCGAGAGACTCACTTCTTCTCGATTGTCCCTTAGGACTACTGTATGCCTTTCCCCCAATTCCACTGATCCCCCAGTTTCTGAGGAAAGCCCAAAGGTTGAGAAGCACAGTGATTCTCATTGCACCGTATTGTCCCTGTCAATTCTGGTTTCCCTTTCTTTGGCCTCATTTGGTTCATCGCCCGTGGAGTCTAGACCCAGCTCCAGACCTACTGTCTCACCCTCAGGGTGTGGTGCATCCCAGTCTTCAAAATCTCAAGCTGATGGTTTGCTTTCTCCAATTCCACTAATTACCAGGCAAAATAACTTGTCCTCTCCAGTGCAAAGGATACTTCTGACCTCCCATAAACCATCCTCCAGGAAGCTTTATCTTAGCAAATGGAAAAGATTTTCAATTTGGGCTACTGCAAATTACTTAGACCCTTCCTCGGCATCAGTTGACAAGGTACTGGAATATTTAGCTACCCTGTTTGAAATGGGGCCTTCTACATCTACAATTAGGGTTAATTTGGCTGCCATTTCAAATTTTCATAACAGTTTTCATGACCATTCCTTGATGTGTCATCGTGTATGTAAAATATTTCTTAAAGGCGTTCTACACTTAAAACCCCCTTTCAAGGATCCTGTAGTGCCATGGGATTTGACCTTAGTTTTGCAATTTCTAGTTTCACAGCCCATTGAGCCAGCAGCCACTTGCGACCTTAAGTTCCTGTCTTGGAAGACTCTCTACCTAGTAGCTATCACTTCTTCTAGAAGTATTTCAGAATTACAGGATTTATGTGTGAAATATCCATGCATAATTTTTCACAAAGAAAGAGTATCACTCAGAACAAATCCCACCTTCTTTCCCAAAGTGGTATCAGAGTCTAATATCAACCAGTCCATAGACTAACCAGTTTTCTTCCCAAATGTACAAACAAAGGAGAGTACCGTCTACATTTGTTAGATGTCCCCAGACAATTACGTTTTGACTTGGATAGAACGAAATCTTCTAGAAAATCAGATCAACTATTTCTATTATTTTCAGGATCCAGACTGGGCAAACCTGTATCAAAGGTCACCTTGTTAAAATGGCTTAGAAACTGCATTATTTTTATATACGACCAAAACAAACTCAAGTTGTCATCTACTGTTAGAGCTCATTCTACAAGATCTGTTTCCACTTCAGCTGTCATCTATTCCAGAGCTTCTATGGAAGACATATGTGCAGCTGCAACTTGGGCTACTTCACGTACCTTTATCACTCATTACAAGTTAGACATGCTCTAAAGGGGAAGAGCATCCTTTGGCTCTGATGCTCAGGAATACCCTTCCTTAGGGCCTCTCAAGATCTAAAGTAACTAGGAACTCTGTCCCATCAGTCAAGAATGAATGAAGATTGACAACATCAGATAAAGATGTTATATTCTTACCATAACATTCCATCTGTGTTGTTGATCTTCAGTCATTCTTGACATCCCATCCTTCTGCCCCCCAAAAGACTCCTGGAGGTCTGGACCTAGCCCTGGGATGTTATAGGGTTATATCTTAGACAGGGCTTCTGTACTTTCTTAAATACTAGGCAAACTTAATCTGAGGTAATTGGGAGAGAGGCATTGTGGGTAGAGCTTTAGCTCAAGAGTGTTTGGCTGGAGCACGCTATGTATAATGGCCGAGTCAGTTCCTAGAGGTTGGAACTGAACCACTCAGTCAAAAATGAATGAAGATCAACAACACAGATGGAACGTTATAGTAAGAACATAACTTCTTTTTTCTCCATTTTATACACACACACACACACAGACACACACACAGACACACACACACACACACACACACACACACACACACACACACACACACACAACACACACACACACACACACACACACACACACACACACACACACACACACACACACACGCACACACACACACACACACACACACACACACACACACACACACACACACACACACACACACACACACACACACACACACACACACACACACACACACACACACACACAAAGGCACAGTCAGACGTGCATTTAAACACAGTAGTACTTCAGATTTCCTTTTCTTAATGTTGTTAATGCAAGGTCACATAGCACAACATATGTTATATATTCAGCTCTATACTATGGTTGCCACATTTCCTTTGTGGACTGTAAAATGCTCATGCACTCTAGCACTATAAGGACTGACTCAGTCACTTACTTATGGTCTCTTACCAAGGAGCTGTGTACCAGATATGCATCACTCTCTGGAAGGATGTCACACAAAAAGGATAAAATACCTTTTTATATACATTATCAGTGCACCTAGTTGAGAGGGTTGCCACTTGTCTCTCTGCAGTTCTGTCCTGTGTGTGTGTTGGGTGGGTTGAAAATGGTAAATTTGTTAATACATTACAAGAAAAATTATTTTCTGCCTTTTCTCTGAATGTCACAGAAATCTTTGTTACTACATTTATATTATCTTAACATATAAACTATTATAAATAACCAACATTTAAATCTTAGCATTTCAATACTGTGATGCTGCTTATGTAAATTTATCAGAGGAGGTGACAATTGCCTTTAAACCCCTGACTGATCTAATTGCTTTGTTTTGCTATAAAGGAGGGTGTTAAGTTCTCCTCCACTCTGCAATAAAAACAGTGGAAAACAGTTCCACATCTTTTTCTCTTTTACAGTAGCAGCTGTGCTCCTGACATTAACAGGATCAATTGCCCATCTAAGACTGACAGAAGTGCCTGATGGGGTAAACTACAGATTTATCTGTGTCTATGGTATGTTACATAAGTGGAGACAGATTCCTCTGCAAAGTATGTGAGAAATGAAGCTTTATACCTTCATCAAGCATACCGACACGTCCAGGTTAGTGGCACAGCACGATGCTTCAGAGATCATCCACGTGCAACTAACAATGGGCAAAACTGCAATTCAAATTGTAGCTTGCTACAGATCACCCACCATGTCCCAGGACCCCCATTCCGCATTTCTGGAAGCACTGGGAAACATAAAGGTCCTACCAAACACCCTTATATTGGGTGATTTCAATTACCCAAACATTAACTGGGAGAACTACTCAAGTACTAACTCCCATGCCCAACATTTCCTAGAATTTATAAACTCAAATGCCCTGGATCAACTGGCCAAAACTCCCACCAGAGGTGACAACATATTGGACCTGGTCATCACCAACATGGGCGACCGGTGTTCCACACCAGAGGTCAACTCCTCGCTGGTTATATCTGACCATAACCTAATCACTCTGGATATCCACATTCCACCCCCACCCCTGGTCAAAGAAACCACCGTGAAAAACTTTTCAAAAGCAAACTTCACGTTACTTAAGACTGAGGTGGAAAGTTTCAAAGCCTCCATGCTAAAGGATAACGCTGCCCAAGCTGCAAAATCCTTTACTAATGCACTCTATGGACACCGACAAGAATGCATGGATCGTGCTATCCCAAGCAAAACTAAGACTCACTCCTCCAAGAAAAGGAAACCAGTCTGGTGGACCCCTGCCATAAACAAGTTATACAATGGAAGGCTAGTGCTGAAAAGAGTAAAATCCCAAGAAGGGAAGACATCCCTGATCAGTATCAGCAAGAAACTACGATCCCTCATAAAATCATCCAAGGCTAGCTTCGAAGGAAAAATTGCCAAGGACTACAAAGATAACCACAAGGCATTCTTTAGCTATGTCACGAATCTAAGTGGCAATTCTCAGATCTGCTCGGAGTTAGTGCAGAATGGCACAAAATACACTGAACTGACTGATATCGCCAACATCCTGGCAGACAGGTTCAGTGGAAACTTCACCCCCCCTCTCACCCCCAAAAGGACCCATAACCATACCAGAAGAATGTAGTGCCCCTGAAATCACAGACACTCAGGTTAAAACAGCCCTCTCCAAAGCCAAAAACACAGCATCAATAGGACTGGACGGTGTCCCAGGCTGCTTCCTACATGAGTTCAAAGACGAACTAACTCCTCACCTAAACACACTGTTCAAACTCAGCCTCTCCACAGGCTACGTACCCATAGAGTGGTGCACAGAAATGGTTATTCCGCTCCACAAAGGTGGAGCCACAACAGACCCCGGGAACTATCGCCCTATAAGCCTGACTAGCATGGTCTGCAAGTCTATGGAGTGCATCATCATGGATCTCATTAACAGAGACATTGGGAACCTCCAAACACTGGACCCTACCCAGTTCGGCTTTGTTAAGGGCAGATCATGCCTCCTAAACCTGGTGGACTTCTTTGAGACAGTTACCCAGGCTATAAACAAGGGAAAGGTGGTCCACACAGCCTACCTAGACCCCGCAAAGGTCTTCAACACCACTCCCCATTCTGGTATTATAGATAAGCTCACCAGCCTGAACATAAACCCCTATGTCATGAGATGGGTTGCCAACTGGCTTACGGACAGATCCCACATGGTAAGAGTTGCGGGAGCTAGTTCTGACTCTAAACCAGTTACAAGTGGCATTCCCCAGGGCTCAGTCCTGGGTCCCCTCCTGCTTGGCATATACTTCTCAGAGGTACAGGCAAGCACAGGAGGACAATGGCTGACCAAGTTCACAGATGATTGCAAACTAGGGGCTATAATTGACTCTCTGGCTGACACAGACATCCTTCAAAAGGGTCTCACTGAGACCGATACCTGGTGTCAAAATAATGGCCTCAAGCTAAATGCCAAAAAGTGCATAGTCATCCCCTTTGGAAAAAGCAAAGTACCCACAAACTACCACATAGGTGGTAGCCCCCTAAATACAGAAGATGTAATAAGGGATCTGGGGACCCAAGTAGATAATAATCTCTCCTTTGATAATCACATTGCCAAAGTGGTTAGAAAAAACTTCTGTGTGGCCCACCTAATCACAAAAGGGTTTGCATCCAGATCAAAAGAGGTCATTGTGCCCCCCTACGCATCACTCATCAGACCCTTCATAGAGTACAATGCCCCATTTGGGATGTACCTTACAAAACACATGCAACAGCTGGACAGACCACAGAAGTACCTCACCAAGAGGATCACTGGCCTCAAACAGATGCCCTATACAGCTCGACTGAAGAAACTCCAGCTGTACTCGATTGCATACCACCTACACAGAGGTGATCTCTGCCTGACATACAAGGCCATGTCCAACCCAGAACTGATGGACATGCTCCACCTAAAGAAAACCATATCCCCTCGAGCCACATGCTCTAGAGATCTAAACCTCACCACAACAATAAACAGGATGTACTGAAGGGATAGATTCCTGTCCTAGAGACTTCCCATGCTCTGGAACAAGATTCCAATCTACATTAGGCAGAGCTCCTCGCTAACACTCTTTAAGAGAAATCTTGATGAGTGGATGGGAAACAAAACGTTTACCCCGGGAATCACTTCAATGGCTCTTCTGGGCAGAGGCACAGGGAACTAATCTAAGGGGGCGGCGAAAGCCAGCACATTCCGGCTAGGTTTATAAATGCCTTCAGGCAGATAGCCTAACACCTACCTATGAACCTACAAAGTTTTAAAAAGTAAAGGCATGTTTCTCATACTTACAAAATACTGGAACCATACTGTAGGGAGAAAAACAACCTAAGGATTGAGTTAAACTGTAGGAAAGGGCAGAATGAAATTGTAATAAATAAATAAATAATGTTGTACAGCAAGATTATGCTGAGCAGCACATTGGCTTTGCAGTACTATAAGAGCTGAAAGTTATGTGCTGTAGTCTGGGCTTTTTTATTTATATTTTATGGCTCTGGTAGAAACTCTTTCTCCACAAGTATGCATATTGTGAATCACAGAACAACCAACCAGACCTAATTCATATACATATTTCATTTTTATACCTGGACCATAGGTACCATTTGTAGTGGTTTGTAGACAGCAGTTACATGGAATCTGTGAAATGTGTAGGGCCCAGGTGTGCATTCTGTACTGTGTACCAGCCCTATGCAATTGAGCATAATGTTTGTGAATCCATTCATTAGTCCTTTTGGTCCAAGAATTATTTGTGTATATGCACTTTATTCAAAATTCTTTCCCTCTTGTTCCAATGTTTAGGAAAGAATGCACCCAGAAGGCTAGTTTTGTTTACATAAATTTCAAATACCACTTTAAGCAGCAAGAAGGTGGTTATTTTTAAGAACACACCATCTGTGTGGATGCCTTTGTATGTTTCTTTAGACTTTAAGGCTTAATGTTCAAAGATTCTTCTGCTTGAGGTGACTGCAATAGGAAGTGTTTTCCAAGAGGGATATCTGATGTCTGCTGACCTGATTGATTTAAAAATGAAGACCTACTTTTCAAGTTTTTAGTTTCATAGTTCAAACCCCAAGCACTGGTTGCATGATATCTTTGGGCTACGATCTCCTCCAGTAACTGATTCACAACACTATGAGGAAACTATAGATAGATATACAAGTATAAATGCAGATATGGTTCAGAAATACCATAATACGAAAGAAGGCTAAGCCAGGATAATATAATCAGCAATATATTGTAAAACTTCCATTATACAACAACCCCCCATTAATATTCCAAGACATGCATGCTGATTGGTCAGCGTGCCCATTGTAAATCAGAGATATAATAATGGAAAAAGGTCCGGTCGCCTGGACTTTTTCCATTAGTATAACTCTTTTACAGCAACAGAGAACGCAAGATCTCAGTTGCGTTTTACACACTGTCTCATTATGTTAAACGAGTTTAACATAGCGAGACAGCTTTAAAAAAACTAATGGAGATCTTCCTATCTCCGCTGCTTTTTTTAAAGGTGTCTCGCTATGTTAAATGGGTTTAACATAGCGAGACAGCTTTAGAAAAAGCAACGGAGATTCTCCGTTGCTTTTTTTAAAGCTGTCTCGCTATGTTAAACTCCTTTAACATAGCGAGACACTTTTTAAAAAGCAACGAACATCTTGCTTTCTCCGTTGCTTCCGCCCACAGCTCTGATGTACTCTGTAAGCATATGCATGCACAGTACATCAGAACTGCCACAGAATACCAGACAGCTGCAGAAGGGGAGCAAGGAGGCATTATACAATGTCATTATTTAAGAAAAGTAATTATTTTTTTTCTTAAATAATGTCATTGTATAATTGCAATAACTCACTTCTGGGTGTGGGTAATGCTGGATTTACCCACGGTTGTCTTTGTTTGGCCACTCGGGCTTCGCCCTCGTGACCAAACCACACCAACCGTGGGTAAATCCAGCATTACCCACACCCAGGCATGGGTTATTGCTATAGTACTGACGTGGGGCTGACTGTATTGTTTAATTTCTACACCACTAAGGTAATCATTGCATTTGGATGCACTTGAATATGTGATCTTCTGATAGTACACATCTGCAGCTGGAAAAAAGATATCTGACAGGATTTTGACCTGAAACACTGCAATGCTTCACGAAGAAACTCGGAGTTTTAATGCATGACTCCACCTTCTTGTGGTGCCTATGATGTGTTGTGTGAGGCAGTTAAGGGTTAAACTCTGATTCTGTTTTGGAGTCCTTGGTTATCTTGGTCCAAAAGGAGATATTAAAATATATGTTACCTTTATAAACAACTTTAGGGATAAACATGGAGGAAATACATACAGGAGACTATGACTTCAAATGATTGAAAATATATTTGTCTCCCATACCTGCTTTTTTTGTGGAAGCTTAGAGCAAAACTGAAAAAACTGGGAATTCTGATGAGAGGCAGCTAGGTCCTCTCTGGACTATCACATTGTTGAGTTACTGTAGCAAAAGAAACTGCTCCTTCCAACGGAGACTGCTCGTCACAAACCAGGAAAAGTAGATGCAAGAACACGTTCAGTCTCACCACAGAAAACGGCAAACAGGTAGCAAAAATTATAAAACTTTAATGGAGACAAGCGCTTTCGCGTATTATGCATACGCTTCTTCAGATCATAAACCACAAAAGAACTGGAGGATTTTATACATTGTTACTGTGACTGAGTCATGTCAAATTGAATCAGGTAAAATCAATTAACCAATCTACCTAAATACAGCAATTAGCTAACTAGCTATTCGACAGAGAAAGGAAAAAAACTCAAAATTGTTGAGTTACTATGACAACACTATTTTTGTCCAGTTTCCATTTAAAAGTGAGTGTCATTTCTATGCTTAGAATGCCTACTGGAATGCTTTACTGACGTAACATAAATGACCTGAACACACAAGTCAACAAGAATTTCCTGCATCTAGATTATTAAGGCTAGTCAACAGATGTGATAAGAAAAGGCACCTTCCTATCTGTCAATATATGAAAGCACTGCAGTATTATGTTACATTTCTGCTGTAATGTCTATGACAGTCTGCAGGGTCCCTAGTCTCAGACTTCACCTGAAGGCAGTTGAGACAAGTTGCACAGATAACATCATCGAGTATGATCTGTTATTTCCTGTGGGAAGGAATAGACAAGCCTTACTTCTCAAGCCTACTTCTCTGAATTTCCTGTGAGCTTCTAGGCTGGAATTGGTGAGAAAAAGGTAGTCCTTGGATGGTGGCATTCTGGTTGTCCTACCACTGCATTTATTTTAGGAGGGCTGATGTCAACTGAAGAATATGTTCCAAAGATTCAAATTCTGACTGCTATGGTTTTGGAGGTAACATCATATCTGCTTTATCAGTAATCCAGCATATAGTTTACAACCTTTAAATGTTCTTTCAGGCATTTATGTTTTGAGTTATGCTGAAATTGTTCACCAATTATAATCCTTGCCCCATGTATGATTATTATGGAAGCATGGGTATTCAGGTTTGCCCATATAAATGAGTTGATCTAGGAGGGGACCAGATCTTATATCTGTAGAAAGAGAGAGAGAGAGAGAGAGATGTTTAGGGCCTGGAAGCATTACAGCATTTAAAGAACTACAAGGTGTACAGTCTAAAAAGGATCAGCCTGAATCATTCATCCATGCAATCACGATCTGAAATTAACATGAACTTGTGTAAGTCTGGAATAAGTAAATGTAGAAGTGAGGCATTTGGTGAGGGGTAAGGAGTTGAATGAGTAATAGGACTCCAGGTGAATAGTGAGAAATTGCCTAGGAGATCTGTGGATAAAATATACACATAAGCATCCTGAATGTTCATAATTACTACTCTAAATTATAAGATAACATCCCTCTTTCACTGAGACAGATTTCCCAAGTAAAAAGCTTTAAAATGTCAGTTACCCCACTACAAAAATAGTTAGCCCTGTCATTGTTCACACATTTCTGACTAATTTACCCTACTTGACTGTACAGCTAATTAGCTCCAGTTATTGTTTGTCCTTCGCCACAGTGGAACTCTGGTCCGCTAATGCTTGGCAGTTGTTTTTTATGGTGTCAAGTTGCCAGCCCAACTCCCAACCTTCAACGAACACACGCCCATTCAATGCATGTCTTTCAAATGCCTACTCGACCGTGGGGAGGACATGCAGACTTCACACAGAAGGCACTCCCACCCCAAGCCGAGAATCGAACGGGAGAACCTCTTGCTGTGAGGCAACAATGCTACCGCTGCACCACCTCAGAAGTCTCTTTATAGTAAAATGTTCATAGTACCGCTATTATTTTATTTATAATTCCTGAAATACCTGTTTACCATCCCTGTGTTCACCTCTTCAGACTATTCCTTCACAAAAATATTGTAACACTGTTTTGCACAAGTTATTTAAAATTACTTAATACTTCAGTTTCCTTCAATGACCGTATGCTTCTGCCGCAAATTTAATTTATTTAGTATAATACTCTTACTACAGTGATTTTTTTAACTGTTATAGTGCATTTCACTACTTTAGTATTTACTGAAACAAATGTTACTGTACTGAATACATATCTAATAATTTGTATATTCTTTCTTTTTTGCAGCTTTTCTCCCCAGCCCTCCTCTGCAAAAGGGATATTTATTTATTTATTGATTTATTTATTTTATTTTAATCTATCTATCTATCTATCTATCTATCTATCTATCTATCTATCTATCTATCTATCTAACATTTGTTTACTGGGAAAGTCAGACTGGGTATAAGCCCATTTTCAGCAGAGGCCCAGGGAGAAAAGCTCCACAGTACACATTAAACAGAATTAAAAAAATAAATTGAACAGTGGTTACAAATATTAAGACAATAACAAAGCACTACAATTTGTGAATACAATAAAAAAAGCAAAATATAAGGCAAGCAATAAAGTTGACCATACATTATATACAAGATAAACGAGTTTCTAATATGTGTGTTACATAATGATGCATGAAAAATATATAACTCAATAAGTAATAGGTTGTAAAAGCCATATACTCTTTCTGGCAGGAGAACTAGGTAATAAATTTCAGTCAGGATACTCTAGGCAGCCAAATATTCCTAGTCAACAAATGCAAATAAATGAATAATAAATAAATTATTCTGCATCAAGAAAGGGAGAAGTTTCTGTTGTATAAACATTTCAAATTTTTTTATCATAATATATTTGTTCTTATGAAGTACAGTAAGAAACAGCCATAATGAAGAAACTGAAGCATAAGATGTATTCATATCAACCTCTTTACTGGAAAAAAACTGGAAGATTGTGCTCTTATGGCATGCACCCCTTTACTCTGACACCCTCTTAAAGTGATACACTTATATCTGACATATATTTACAAGTCCCTTTCTTTATACCAATATTATTAATAAATAATATGAAGCAAAGTCTTATTTACAATTATATTGCAATCCTACACTGTAGCTATACAAGCATGTCCTGTGAATTTTTACAAAAAGTAAATAAAACTTTAAGTAAATTAATAAAAAGTGCAAGAAACATTTACATCAGATCTATGTAGCAATTTTTGTGCCTCATGCCAGTCTCCCAAGTCAATAACTCTCATGTTATATCACGTACTGAATAGATCAATGGCTTTTAAGTAAGTCTACAGTATTTCAAATATTGCTGGGCCTGACAATGAGTTGTTAGAAATGTCTCTGGTTTAACATCTCTCACAGCAATAGTAGTGGTAAGTGTTGCCAATTTAGGAACTTAAGGAATGAAGCACCCTTGTAGTGAAAATGAAACTTCAGGTTAGTTTATTTATTGATTTACTTATTTATTTATTTATTTTGGGTTTTATACTTCTGTATTCTGCATATGTTTATGCTGTACTTCTAGATTCTGCACTTCCTTATGTTGTTCTTCTGAAGTTACATCAAACCCATTTTTTTTCTCCGAGAAGGTGATAGTTCTTTCTGCATAACAACTTTTTGTGGTACTAAACCTTGAATGTTATGTAGTCCTATCTTGCCGTAATTATTGCTGGATGGGTTTGGAGCCGATATCCGGCTCCGACTCAGCCAATACTAAAGCTCGAGAGCTTTTCCTGGCTCGAGGCTAGCCCTTATCCCATGATGCCTCACGGCAATTCCCCAGATCTCATTTGCTGTGAAAGCTTCGAGGTTGTGTCTTATTGGGTCGTTGGCTAAGTAAAACTTTATTTGCTAAATTTAGTCCTTTTTCCTACTTTTTCTATCCATTTATGTATACATATAGTTTTTTGTCTCTTGTGTGACTGTTTTTTGAAAGTTTCCGACCCCTATCCCCCCCCCCGATAGGACTGTACGGCCCATTTAAGTTAGAGGGCCGTAGTGCCCGTTTAAGTTAGAGGGCCTTTCCTCCCTGTGTGAGTGTTTATAAAAAAAAAATTCTTCCTCTCTTTATTGTTGTAGTTAATATTTAGTCTTGTTATCTAGCTTATCTATTCCTGATAGTTGGAATGTCTAAAGGTAAGGATAGGGAGCATAAATATTATCGCCCTTCGGGGTTTAAAAAGTGTGATAGGTGTGCTCAGAAAAGGTCTCTCACAGACAGCCACACCAGTTGCGTGTATTGCCTTGGTGAAGCCCATTTGCAGGAACCCTGCACATTTTGTCATGCATTTAGCACTAGAGTTTTAAATGAAAGAAAGAGGAAACTCATTGATAGGGGTCATCATGAGCAGTTCCTTCCAGGAACAGCTGGAACTTGATCAGGCAGCTCCAAAATCCTCTTAAGAGAAAATCTTCGGCCCCGGCTTCAGAGCCGACTAAAAAGACTAAAGCATCGGAGCCAAGAAGTTCCAGTTCAAACTCAACTTATTCCATTTCAGTGCTGTCAGTCTCCTCAGCACCAAGACAACCTTTGGTAACGAAAATTTTACCTGAAATCGAGGTAGTGTCTCCTATTTTGAGATCTCCTATTTTGGAGAGAAGGAGATCTCCTTCTGTCTCCACCAGATCCTCCAGGACTCTATCTGATGAGGACATCGAGCGGGTGGTGAAGAGGTTGCTTTCAGATACAGCTCTGGCAAGAAAATTGGCCCCTCTGGACCCAATGGTTTTGGGGCCAACCCCATTACCGACAACTGTTCCTCCTCCGACTGCTTCGCTCTCGGAGCCTATTACTTCAGGTTCTTCTGTCTTGGACCCGTCAGCTCCGAGGATTCAACCTGCTTCCTCTAAGCCAATTATAAATTTATGATTTTTATGTTTTTTACAGTTTGAATGAGAGTTTTGAATATTTATATGCATTGTATTATGTGTAATATTTTAAGAAAGGTTTTTTATTTTTATTGATTTTAATGAATAATTGATTTATATCTGTTTAAATGGTATCAGATATTTTAACATAGTAAGAAACGTTAGATCAGTTTTAAATTTGATACATGCATTTATGGCATTGAGGAAATGATGTCATTTGATTAATTATTCATGAGTAACTTGATATGAAAGTATTTAAGTTTCTTCATTCATCTACTACTGTTTGGTCTGATGAAGCCTTAATGGTGAAAGCGCTTACCTATCTATGCCAGTAAAGCACATAGTATTAATTTGTGGTGTGCTCAGCAGCGTTTTGTATATAGACAGAATTTTACTATATCGGAGAAATTGAGTCACAGCTGTGCTTTGTTCCTGTGGATGTGTTTTGCTTCTTTTGTTTTATTTTTATTTTACACCACAGGAACATTTACTCTGTGGGGGTGCTTTGTTGTTGTATAACATTTACATTATGTTTAAATAACACTTGAAATTTACTGTGTTGTTTTAAATAACTTGGAATCGTGCTTTACAACTAGTACGCAATGCCGCACTTATGTACCATGTCACTGAAGTGAGTGTGGCCAACTATAACAATTCGGTTTTTTGATTTTCAACATTTTAACATTTCTATTATAATACTGTTTGATGTTTTTGTGTCGGTGTTTTAGTTGTCGATAATTTTAATGTTCAATATCATAATATAGGCCCTCTTGTGCTGCTTCCCTACTTCCGCAGAATGTAGACTCACTCCTGGATGGATTCCTCTTCTTCTACTACAGAATGATGTCTGTGTGTGTGTGTGTGTGTAAAATGCCACATTTAGGTGCATTTTCAAGGAGATGAGTTTCAGGTGCATTTTCAGGGAACTGATTTATTTTCAAGGAATTGAGTGTCAAGTGCATTTTTCAAGGAACTGTGAGCGTCAAGGGAAGACAAGTTTACTACTTACTGCTCATGCTGTCTGTTTACAAAGTCCAACTGTTTTGTTTAGCATATGGTATCACTATTGTGTTAAAGCATTGGAAAGCATCATTAGTAGTACAATGGGTAGCATACTTGCTTGTGATGCAGAAGGCTGTGTCTTCTACTGCCACAGCATGTAGACGGATTGCTGATACTGTGTTGTACTTAAGTGGAGTGAGGTGCTGCAGTCCTGATCATGTTCTTCTTTGGATAAGATGCCTACTAACTATGAACCTGTTGTCAGTTTGCTATCCATTCCCTACTGCAATATTACCAGCTTACCATTTTTTTAATGTAGCATAGGCAATTTATTCTTCAAGAACAACAGGCACTGAATTTGTAGGGGCAACAATGAAATATAAAGTTGTTTGCTACAAGCAACTTCTTCATTAGTTAAAAATCTCTTTATTGTGGAATTATTCAGGTGACTTTTAGTTCTGCAGAGATTGTGCATATGACTGATATTGGTGAATTGTAATGACAGAAGTATGAGTAGACTTTTATGGTTACATGGTTTTTATGGTTGAAATGTTCTGAATTGGGCAGTTTTGTCATTATTGGTTCATACATTTTGTTTCATTGCTTACTGGGAAAATAGTCAAAATTACAAATTTAAAACGTGGTGCTGTATTATGCAAGTAATATAATTTAATATAACCAGGAAGGTGAATCAAAGAACACATGCATTTATGCATGGTCCTAAAAATGTGTGCAAGGGCCTATGATTTGAAAGCAGACTAAAGATAAACGTTATCCACCACTGGCCAGGTGCATGTTCTTTGAATGTGGGTATCAATGCTGTTTCAATGAATGTGAGTTTCAAAGACAAATACATTTTAATGCAAAGTTCATTTTCATTGTGAGATTGTATTACTTTGTTTAACAAATGTCTATCAGTGTTTTTGCTATAAAACTTGCAATAAACATTCTAAATTAAATCCAAATAAATCATTGAAAACGTAAAACAGAAAACAGTATGCACACTGAGAGGTTTGCAGAGCATTTATGGTAAATGGGGAGAAATAGCCAAGTAATGGGACACTGGAATGGCTGCGGAGGTGGTGGTGGTGGCTGTGCATTGTGGGGGGGTCTGATCCATTACCCTGCCAAGGACCCCATTTGACTATGATCCAGCTCTGCTTCCAGGCAATCATTGCAAATCTGCAAGGCGGATAAAATATTGTACTCCTTGTTTGTTTATGTATTATATCACTGCAGTGTTTTCTGTGAAAATTTGCAGAGATCATGGAGACCACAGATGATTTAAGGCCTTTAAATCATTGACAAGTGCCAACACCTCTTTATCATTTATATTCTTTTCTCTGTCCTTGGAGTTCTACATTCCTTGCACTGTTGTGACAGACTGAGAGGGAGGCTGAAGGGAGAATGGAAAACCTAGATTTAGAGATAAGTACTCCAGTCACCAAAGTAGCTTCCTTTCTAATAAACCCCAGAAATAAAATCAGAAAAGATACAGAGTGTTGATACAGAGTCCAAACTGATCTGAGGTACCACTGAATTCTTCTCATGAGAAATCTGGCTAAGGGAATCATGATAGTCATAGAGGCTATAAAACCAAGAATCCTGAGAAATTCCCCACCAGATACCTGAGATTGGCTGGAGAGGCCAAGAAGATCTCTTTCTACTGTTCTACCTTGTCCAGTAGAAGAAAAGTTCTTCCTAGGGATGAATCTAGAAGACATGCCAGGAAAACTAGTGAGTGGGAAGGGATGAAAGATGATTTCTGCAACTTCATTTAAAACCCCAGCCTGAGCAGGGGTTCCACAACCAATGTCAGGGAATCCTGACAACTGGAAAAAGTGTCTGCAAATATAAGATTGCCATCTAAATATGGAAAGATGTGAATTCCTTGAAGTCTGTAGTAAGCAATCACTGGAGCTAGGCACTTTGTAAATACCCTTGGCATAGTGGATAGACCAAAGAGTAGGAACCGAGAACTGATAATATGAGACAGACACAGAAAATCTTTAAAAATGCCTGAATTCCTTGCTAATTGTAATGTGATGATATAGCATAATTTAAGTAAAATGTTACTATGAAGCTGCAAAAGGGTATGAGAGGTAATAGGGTTTGAAGGGATAACATTCTGAATTTTGGAATCTTGACAAAAAGATTGTGAAAAGAAAGTTCTAGGATTAGTCTTCAGATTCTCTCTTCCTTTGACCCCAGAAAAATCCTTGAACAAAAAGACACCAATTCTATCATCCCTGAGGGAAAGTTTGCCTTAGAAAAGGAAGAAACAGACAGTATTGTGGAGAAATCTCCTGAAAACAGGAAGGGAATTCCTATTGCCATCTGTACCCCCTTTTGAATAAGTCTCAGAACCCACTGGTTTGAGATAATCCAATGTTACAGTAGAAGATGGAGGCGTAGACTGATGGAGATATTTACAGGATTACCAGTGTGGAAAGAGGAGGGGAGGGGGATAGAAGATGAAAATAGTCATTCAGACATCTTGGATTGTCCTTGATTTTGGCAGGGACCATCTTTTTTCTTTGAGCCTCCTTGCCACTACTTTTTGAAATTCTGTTTCTTGGAACTTTGCTGAAACTGCTTACTGTTTCCTGGAAAAGAAGCTCATAAAGGAAAGAGTTTCTATTGAACTTTAAAGAGAAGGGTTGAAAAATCTGAGTAACTCATTGAATCAACTTCCCACAATCATCAAATCTTTTTAAGGACCATAGTAGCAGAGGGGTCAAATAACACATTTTTGCCAACAGGAAAATTCAAAATCTCAGCTTTAACATTTTCTGGTAAGTTATGAAAATGTAACCAATAAATCTTTTTATAACTGAACCAGTAGCAGCAGGTCTACATACAGCATCAGCAGAGTCATAACAACACTTTAAGGAGTGTTTAGTTACCACAGAAGCAGACACAATTAAGGAATTTAGTGAAGTGTTAACCTCTAGCGTAGGAAAGTTAACAGTTAACTTTCTCATTTACTCAAAATAGACCAGTAGCTGGTAGTTCAGAATTCTAAAAGTTAAGGTAGTGAAAGAATAACAGTTCACTGTCTTTTCACTAGCATGGTTATTAGCTTGAATAAAAAGCTGCAAGAATGATATGAAATATAAAGGGTTAATTTAGGAATAGTATAAAATGCTGAAAAATAAGAAGTAATGTGTGGTGGCATAGCTTAATTAGATATTGGTATCCATGTAAAGGAGTATGTTATTGAGAAATAAAGTCTGTAAAAATAACTGCACAGATGGCAGCTGGAAGGACATCAATGGGGAGGGTGGAAGGGGTTAAGGTGTTTGCCTTGCAAACACAAGGTGCAGGGTTTGAGTCTCACAAGGGATAATTGTCTAGGCTTAAAAAGGCTCACAAGGGCAGTTAGCTTAGCACTAATCTATTAACCTATGAATGAAGTAAAAAGATGTAACATCAAGCAAAATAAAGTTGGAACATCAAGTTTCAGATAGTGCTGGAACACCACGTTTCAGATAACTGTGTTTCCTTGGACCACCGAACTTGAAAGAATCAAGGACAAATCATAAATTAGAACAAAGAAAAGTGTTATACAAAGGAAGATTGTAATACATCAGACTGAGAAAAAATATCAAACTTTTTGGTAGAAATATGAGTGTGTATAAACAAGCATGGGGAATTTGCCATAGAGAGCTGACAGCAACTGTGTTGCATGCTTGTAGATCCAAAAGGAAAATGTAATAGTAAAATGCATATTAACTGAAGCAGTTTGTCTCAGTGTATTTATTGTACTTAGTACAATACAGTAATAAGACTAGTTGGTCACAATAAATAGTTAAATATAATGCAAGTAACAGCAAGAAACCAACAGAAGGCAGTATATAATTTTTCAGGTAGTAGAAGAATACATTTTCTTTCCAACTCTGCCAAAAGCTTTCCCATCTTTGTCAGCATTGTTTAGCATTATAATGCTTATATTGCAGCAGGATCTGATTTGCCACTAGAAAACAAGAGTTTATTTGTCTGAGGTAATTTATATAAACTATAAGACTTTTGGGGGAAGGGGCTGACTGTCAGGCATACTGCAAGTTGTTAAAAAAAACATCCTCTAAGGCAGACAACATAGGAGGAATAGCTGTGGATTGTGGAAAATCAAGTTGCAATAAATCATAATACTTTGCTGGGAGATATGAGTTTCATTCTCTTCCCACTGAAATATATCTTTCATTTTATTAATACTCTCAAAAAATGATAATTATTCTGGAGGGAAATCTGAGGAAACACTTTTCTCAGAGTCAAAGTCTTCAACTTGAAGATAATTAACTGAAGATAAATACTCACCCTCCCTTCTCTGCTCATCTAACTGGGAATCATTGTCAGATTGAGCGATATTTCTTTTACAAAACATTGAGGAAACATGATTTATCAAATTAAAAACAGAAAATAATCCCTTGGCAAATCCCAACAAGTCTTCCACATCCATAAAAATAGAGGAGAAGAAATGTCTTTAATTTTTCTGATTTTTTTCCTGGGATATTCTCTGGAAAGAGACCAACCCAAGGAAGGAGCACTAGCCTGGGAATCAGGCACCTTACCCGAGCTAACAGTATGTTTTTGGAAGTACCCTGGCTAACAGTATACCATTACCCATTCTTTCTCCCAAGATGAACAAGTGATTTTTCTTGCTTGGTGAGGAAACCCAACAGCACAGAGAATGTGCCAGTCTTCTAGTCCCTATTGGCTTCTCAATGGGTTACACCAGCAGGACTAGGAGGAAGAAATGAGTGGCCTGGGGAACTAGTATTAGCCAGAGTAGAGAGAGTCCCTAGGCACCTCAAACACAATAGATGGAATAGCACCTAGATGTAGAGAAAAAGAAATGCGAAAAGTCTCTATAGCAATAAATATGATCCCAATCAGAGGATATCTACTCTGCTAGAATGTAGCTATTCTAGTAAGGGAACAGTCTGTAACAGAAAAAGAGAGTTGAAATATTTCCCAGAGAAAATAACAGCTCCTATTTTAACACAGAGATTTTGTTATTTAATCACAGTCAAAGCATATTCCTCTAGTAATAATCAGGCTAAGAAGAAAGAGTAAATTTGTGAGTGAAAGCAACTATTACTCATTCTTGAAGTGATTAGACATTTTGGCATGATTTATTTTTATATCAACTTCCTGTCGACTGGTCATATTTTAGCAGGTTTTATTTTTAGATACAGTTTTTGTCAGATGATCACAGACAGCTAACTTTTATCAGTCTTGTTCTAAATATTGTAAATACTTAAAAAAATAAAAATATCTGGAGAGAAAAATCACAGCAACTCATATGTGCTCATGAAATTTGTTGAAACATAATTTTAAAAGATGATAAACAGATTGCTTGCTTTCTTAAGACAGTACAGCTCTGTAAGTAAACCTAACATTACAGTACATGTTCGAATGATCACAGGTGCAGTAACCTTAGCTATATGGGGTTATATCCTGCATAGGATATAACAGACAGACAGATTCCAAATTTTCAGGACACCTACCACATAACCAAACCATTAGTCAACTCGAGCTGAGCTGACTAAAATGTCAGGTTTGGACACCAAGTCCTTCAGAGCTTTCATGCCAACTAACTGAGGGCAGCTAAGTCTTGAGAGGATTTTGCTAGGGAAAGAAAAAAATAAATGTCTACACTCTGGCATAAAAAACACTCCAGACAACAAGGGGAATAGAGAAGGGAGTGGCTACTGCAACAGTGATCACTCCAACATCTACTGTTACACTAAGTTTACTTACACATCTGTACTATGTACATCATATGGATTACTGCTGCAGAAACCTTAGCTATGTGGGTAGAATATCATAGCTTAAAATAAATGGGAAGTGGAAAGGGGAGGGTCTAGGAGCCACTGGAGAATGGTCCTAGCAAAGCCAAGCTACAGCTGGAAAAGGAATCTAGTTTATAGTCTTTTGTTAAAAGTATGCACAGAGAAGCAAGTTGCTTATAAAGTCCATTCCTTTCCAAAAAAGCCATAGATTAAACCAAGATCTTGATAGAGTGAGTCTTAACCCAAGCTGGAATAGTTTTTTTGTGGTGGGAATGCCTGACACAACCATTTGGAAATAGTCTGCATTGGCAGAGATTGTCCTTTCTTCTTAGCTTCACAGGAAATAATTGACTGATCAGGAGTTCTAAAAGATTTTGTTCTGTCAAGATAGTACCCAAGTTGTCTGCAGACATCTAAGGTATGAAGTATACTTTCTGCCTCATTTTTTGTATTTTGGAAAGAAAACAGGGAGATAGATAGATTAGTTAAGGTAAACGCATACCACTTTAGGCATAAAAGAAAGATTAGTGCTCAAATACACCCTGTCTCTGTGGAAGATGAGATAAGGTTGACCCACCATAAGAGCTTGCAAACTCAAACACCCTTCTTCAGAGCAATCAGTAAAACTGTTTCCCATTTTAAGAATCTAAATCAGACGGATGAGAGGGTTCAAATGGCACAAGTATTAGCTTCTCTAACACAAAGGCCACCAGCTTTCTGCAAAGCTTCTTAAGTAAAACCACTATCAAAATATTTTCACAAGAGCTTCTGGAGCTTTTCTCCGCACTCCTCAGGCCTCCACTGAAAATGGGCTCCTAGCCCAGTCGAACATTACCCAGTTAACAAATGTAATACCTAGATAGATAGATAAATAAATAAATAAATAAATAAGAGACTGCACTGAAATAGGAGGATCTATGGGCAGAAATGTTGAAATGGCAACAAATGAACCTTGATAGAGTAATAAGACAGGCCATATGATAGCAACTTACACAAATACTGTAAAACCAGAGAAACACTAGCCCTAAATGAGTGCTGGTTGTTTTGTTAACACCAACTAGAAAGCCTTTTCCATTTGCTGATATATGATTTTCTAGCAGCAGGCTTTTTTTGTCTCCATTAATACCTGTTGCACATCTTTGGAAAATAGGTGCCTGAAAGATCATCAACTTAAATGTAAACCCATACATTACAAGATGGGTTGCAAACTGGCTGAGTGACAGAACCCACAGGGTCAGAGTTGCTGGCGCCATGTCAGACTCTAAGCCTGTCACAAGTGGTGTCCCACAGGGCTCAGTCCTGGACCCACTCTTGTTTGGCATCTACTTTTCTGAAGTACAAGCAAACACAGGAGGGTTATGGCTGACAAAGTTCACAGATGACTGCAAACTGGGCACCGTAGTTGAGAACACATCCGACACAGATATCCTTCAGAAGGGTCTCACAGAAATGGATAACTGGTGCCAGAGCCATGGCCTCAAGTTAAATGCCAAGAAATGCATAGTCATACCCTTCGGGAAAAATAAGGTTACCCCTAGCTACCATATAGGTGGCAATCCCATGAACACAGAAGAAGTTATTAGGGACCTGGGAACCCAGGTTGACAGTAGCCTTTCATTCGACACTCATATTGCTAAAGTAGTTAGGAAGACCTTCTACACTGCCCACCTTATCATGAAGGGATTCACATCTAGATCAAGGGAAGTCATAGTCTCCCTATACTCATCACTCATCAGACCAATGATCGAGTACAATGCCCCATTTGGAATGTATCTGACCCGACACTTGCAGCAGCTGGAGAGGCCACAAAAGTTCCTCACCAAAAGGATAAAGGGTCTCAAAAATCTGTCTTATGCTGCACGACTGAAAGAACTCCAGTTATATTCAGTTGCGTACTGCTTACTCAGAGGTGACCTATGCCTGACATACAAGGCCATGTCAAACCCAGATTTGATGAATATGCTTCATCTCAAAAAATCTAGATCCCTCAGAGCCACAAGGGTGGGTGACTTAAACCTCGACACGGTTATTAATAGGACGTGCTGGAGGGATAGATTCATCACCCAAAGACTCCCTATGCTGTGGAACAAAATCCCGGTTTATGTGAGGCAGAGCACCTCACTGGCCTTGTTCAAGAGGAATCTTGACCAATGGATGGGAGATCGCAGATACACCCCAGGGGTTACCTCAGTGTCACTGCTCGACAGAGGCACAGCTAAATAATGGGCATAGTTTCTCCAAACTAAGGGGTGGCGTAAGCCACAAAACTATGGCTAGGCTTATAAATGCCCTCGGGCAGATAGCCTAGTATGAACCTATGAACCTATGAACCTATTAAAACCCTATCATTCAGCAAGTCAGTTGTAGTTGATTGATGGGGTGTATCAAATACCCCAATCCTGTGTGAGCAAAAGCTGGAAATTGCCCTTTACCAGTTCCAAAAGAAATGATAACCACTGTTGACTGGGCTGGAAGGAAGTCACCACAATGATTTTTTTGGGCGAGTCCTTCTGAATCTTCAGAAGTATCCTGGAAATCAGTGAATATGGTAGAAAGACATGTAGGAACATTCCTGTCCAAGGAAAAGAAAAGGTGCCTGTTTTTCAGGCCTTCATGAATGGAGTCCCAGAACAGAATTTTTCTAGTTGATTGTGTAGAGAGAAGGCAAAAAGTCTACCTGAAGTATTCTCCACAGATGGATTTGAGATCTTGGAAGACTCCTTGATTCAGTTTCCATTCATGATGGTCTGCCTTGGTCCTGCTCAGGTTGTGTGTTACACAGTTTTGCTCTGAATGAATGTAAGATGCCTATAGAGTGACACTGTGCTGTAAAGCTATATCCCATGTTAATATGGCTAGTCTGCATATGGGATAAGATCTGGTTCCCCTTGCTTATGTATCACATCACTGTGGTATTATCTATAACCACTTCAAGAGGTTACAATGACAAAAGGTGCTTCAGTGAGTTGAGGACCTTTATAAGAGCTAGCAACTCTTTTATTTTATTTATTTATTTGGACTTTCCCGGTTAACAAATGTAAAATAAATACATTTTATTTTACATTTGTTTACCGGGAAAGTCCGACTGAACACAGGTCCATTTTCAGTGGAGGCCCAGGGAGCAAAGCTCCAGTTAAAAAAAATGTATATGTTTACATAATAAAATCACATAAATTGCAATAGTACATAAAATAAAATTCAAAAGTACATATAATACAGAGAATTGCTGCTAAAGCCCCTAGTTTAAATGAGAATATTTATATTGCCTCATTATTAAAACTAAGGGCTGCTAAACTATAGACCCCCTTTGTTCCTATCTTCCTGTTTTTGGAGTTTTTAATAATTTCACGGTCTGCTTTTACAATGGTTTAGAATCGTTCTGGAAAGATTATCACACATACACAACTTTTTCCTTAATTTTTGGAATTAAGGGTGCACTTTCCATTTTAACCACTTGAGAGACATTGTATTATGGTTTTAAGAAAATTAAATAAGTATATATATATTCTTGTACATATATTTGAACATCCTTTATATATAGCACAGTCAAAGATAACACGTTATGCTAAAGACCTGTTATACCAAACCAAATAAATGCAGAAAACAAAAGTACAGGTCACCGCTGAGATATTCTTTGTGGAATCACCTTTATTAAAAGTATCATTAAGACCTGGTGGTCTATGAGCTCTTAGATCTACTATCCACTTTGATTCAGCTAAAGCTGTTCTATGCTGTATGTCCCCCCCCCTGTCATTGGTAGTGATATTAACAATACATCTGAACTTGAAAGTATGTGTAGGATGCTGATCTATATGCCTGTATAAAGCATTACTCTCTTGACCCATTCTAATATTACTAATGTGTTGTAAGATTCGAACCTTCAGCATGTTATTGGTCATACCTACATAAAAACTTTCACATTGTTGACAATTGGCCATATAAACTTAGGTTCATAGGTTCATAGGTTCATACTAGGCTATCTGCCCAAGGGCATTTATAAGCCTAGCCCATAGTTATGTGGCTTTCGCCACCCCTTTAGTTTGAATAAAAACTATGCCTATCATTTTGCTGTGCCTCTGTCAAGCAGTGACGCTGAAGTAATCCCTGGGGTATATCTGCAATCTCCCATCCATTGGTCAAGATTCCTCTTGAACAAGACCAGAGAGGTGCTAATGTTTTGTCCTGCAAGTAGCCCTCCCTTTAAATGTGAATATTTGTATCATGTCGGGATGTTTATAGTCAATGTCACTATTTATATATTTGCAGGCCTTACAGTTGCCACAGGGGTATGTGCCTGCTCTAATATCTAATGCATGTCTCCTATCCAAATAAACTTCTTTACATAATAGGTCTTTAAGATTGTTATTCCTCCTGTAGTTGAACATAGGACGTTCTGCCACTACGTCCTTAAGACCAATGTCACTCCTTAGTATATTCCAATTATTTTGAACTATCTTACATATATCTTTGACATTGCTACCATATGTAAAAAGTAGTTTAGGTTGTTCCTTCCTATTACTACATAATCCAGTATCCATCCGTCTGTCCCTAGCTGGGCCTTGCATCCATGGCCTATTCTTCGTCTTTCTTTGTAGGGTATTGCTGTTAACTGCTTTACTGACCATGACCTTCTCATATCCCCTATCTATAAAATGTCCTCTCAGCCTGGATAATTCTTCTTCACAACAGGCATCTTCAGAACATACCCTAGATATCCTACCCACTTGGCTCTTAACAATATTGGGGAAGATAAACCTCGGGTGCATGCTATCATAGGATAACAGTGCATTCTGCCAACATTGTTTCCTGTAAAGTTTGGAGGTAAAGCCAAGATCACTCTGTTCCACACAAACATCCAGGAACTCTATCAGGGTAAAGGAGGTCTTTGCACTAAAAGTCAAAAATGTGGTAGTGGTATGAAGAAAAGCTAAAAAGCTCTCAAAGGTGGAAATGTCCCCGTCCCACAGTATAAAGACATCGTCCACAAATCTGACATACAAAACTATATATTTATTCCATTCCTGATTATTAAGGATTTCTTTGGTTTCCCACTTGGACATAACCAAGTTTGCATATGTATTATCACAGGGGGTGCCCATGGCTACCCCCTGTGCTTGTCTATATATGGACCCTGGTCCTATAAAGACATTGTTGTTCAAAACCAATGCTAGTAAATTCTCCACTACCAATCGCTTAAGACTAGTCTCTCCCAGTCTACTAATAACTTCTCCCACAGCTGTTATCCCATATTGATGTTGAATAACAGTGAATAAACTGTTGACATCCAGTGTAGCCATCAAAAAGCCACCATTTTTCCGTTTATTAACTGCTGCCAATAACCCCAAAAAATGCCCTGTATCTCTTAGTATGTTATCTATCTTATCTAAATATGGTTTCAGTGTAAATTCTAACCATATAGAAATATTTTCAGTGACCCACCCTCTCCCTGAGACAATGGGTCTGAGTGGTGGGTCTATCAATGATTTATGTATTTTGGGCATAGCCTTGAATATAGGCGTAACAGGTTTATCTATCTTAAGGAACTCATAGGTTTCCTGTTCTAACAGACCCCTCTCTAATAAGTTATTTAATTGACTGTGTACATTATCTATGATCATTCTAACTTGTAAGGGATTGATAGGTTCATATGCTCCATCTACTGTCAATGTGTCTATCAATTTCTTTTCATACCAGCATGTATCTAATACTACAATGGCTCCCCCCTTATCAGCCATCTTAATGGTTATTTCTTTCCTATCCATGAGTCCATGCAAAGCAGTCCTTTGTGTCTGTGTAAGATTATGATATCTGTTAACACTTCTCCCCTCAAAATATTTAAAAAGATCATTCTCACATGCATTCATAAACAGGTTGAGTGTGGGTGTAAAATTTGGAGCAAATGTGCTGGGTTTCCTAGGACCTATCGCTCCATTAGTTTGGTTATTAAAAATCAACTTTAACATCACACTCCTACAAAATAGCATCAAGTCAAATATAATATCACTGTATTCACATTTATTACTAGGAACAAAAGTCAAGCCCTTATTTAAAATCTCCAACTCCTCACTGCTCAATACAAATTGAGATAAATTGTAAACAATGCCATCAGACATACTGTTAGTCATTGAAAAGTCCTCCGACGCTTGTCTGTGTTCCTGTCCTCGCTTAGGGACCTCTTCCCTGTTCCTTTCCTCCGCACCGGTGCCGGTAGGTTCCCCAAAAAATGCAAAGCCCCTGCATATGTTTTCGGCCGGGCTCCTGTTTCATCATTGCGTACACTCTCATTCGCTATCACTAAAGTGGAGGTTGGAGGACCCCCTGAAGATACTGCATGTTCAGCTGGCCATGAAATGTGTGTTTCGCTATTTGGAGAAGCACTCTCCAAATGCGAGACAAGAGTGTTGTTGCCACTGTGAGAAGTATCAACTATCACGGCTCCTAAAGGTGCGATAATCATGTCATCCCCCAAGTTGCTCATAGAACAAGATGGACTGCCAATGGAGCTCCTCATGTTGGAAAGATGTACCGGACAATGTCTGCTTGGTAGCAACTGTATGGGGATCCGACGATGTGCTGGCCTCTACATGTGTCACTAAATCTATCTCTGTAACTCGCATGGCATCTGAGCGTGTTGTCGTCATCACTGAGGGACGCCTCGCTGTTTCTGTTGCTCGTTCTTTGAATCTGGGCCAGACAAAGATGTTACCTGCTGTAAAATCGGAATGGTCCCTCCTGATTTTACCCAATTTAACATCTTTTATATATACATACATACATTCAATAGTTATGATGCACTTTTTAATGTTTTTACTGATAGTTTTGTTTGTCAGTATTTTAATGTATAAGTAAGTTTTTAAAAAGTGGTTTTGGCTACTGTTTCAGTGTGAGAACAGGGTTTTAAACACCAGTACTAAGCAACAATTAGCAATCTTTGTTTTTCACTCTAAGCATTTTATTGGTGGCTTTTTAATTGCTGCTTGTATAAACTGAGGGAGGGAACACAGGAAGCTTATCTGATAAAGTATTTTTACAGACAAAAATGTGTGTGCCATTGTGAACGTTAATGTCTTCTGTGTGAAACTGTGGAAAATAAAGAGCGTTGTTATTGCCTTTTGTTCCATTGGGGTGCTTCCTACAGCCTTGGACTTTATTTTTGTTTATTGGTTATTATTTTGAAGGCTGGTTATTCCTCTGTTGAACATTTACTGGTTGTTTTTTCTTTTTGGAATATGGAAAGCCCTGTTTCCTCACCTCAAGCAGAGAGAGGGAGGAGCGATGAAATAGGCGAAATGCAATAGCTGATCGGGCAGCTTTCTCAACTTGTGGACTTACTGACACCCATTGTCCACTCCCTTGCTGCCTTGCTTTCATCTGGGACTATACCAGGCAATCAGGAAGCACTGAGAAATGGTGAAAAATGGATGGTGACTGCTGTTAATAGGGAAGGAGAGCAGCGTGCATTCAGTGGAGCAGCACTTAATTTACAGACTGGTCAGAATGTCAACAACAGTCACGATATTGGTGTTCCTAACCTCTTTTCAACCCAGGTGGCATCTGGAATTAACTTTAATGAAGGACAAGGAGATCATGGGACTTCTCGAGTTCCCCAGCAACAAGGTGACTGTTTTAACTTTAATGACAGGGATGGGGGAACTGTTAAGCCCAGGCAGCCTTTTCTGCCTGGCTGGTTGAAAAAACTAAATTTAACTTTAACACATCCAGGGAACTTTCAGCTGTACCTAATGAACCTGACACTTACAATAACTGTCTTAACAAGTTGGCTGATTTACTGGGCAAATATAAAGTGCTCAATATTGACAATGAGTATTTAAAAGAATGTTTAAACAGAAGTATTGTTCCTAAAGGACTGCGGGTTTATAAGTTTCCTAACAATGTAGTTTCCTAACAATGTGGTGGTGGGCTCTGACCTACATAATGAGTTATTGGAAGTCTTTAATAAATGTGGTTTAGACATTGTTAGGGGGGTAATTAAGCAGAATGAACTGACTGTGGTTGAGTTGCACAAAACTATTGAACATCTTAACTCCCAAATAACTAATGACCTTATGCACACTGTGGAAACTGAGAAATGTAAATATTTTGCTATTTTAGATAAGATAGATGAAAAATGTACTGTGAATATTAATAGGAAGATTAAAAAAATTAGAGAGGAACATTGTTGAATACAGGGAGAAGCAATGTTACCCCACCCCAAAGGGGAACAGAAAATATATTTTCTCTGATGAACACAAACATGGGAACAGTTCTAATGTTAATTTTGGTGGCGATGATGGATCTCTTGATGAGAAACACCCTGACTCTTTAGAATATCCCCCCTCCACCATTCAGTGAGGTTACAGAACCAGAGGGCCCCTCAATACTATCGTCCCACCAGTTGGGGAATAAGATGAGGGGGACAACAAGGGAGGGGGAGATTCTAACACCCACATCTGATTGTATTGCACAGACTGGTAATAAGTACACTTACAAAAGCTTTAATATTTTCAACTATAGTAGTATTGATCTCACTGTGGAACATTTTGATTTGTTGTCCAGGGGTTTTAAATTTATTCCCAACCAGAGATGTGACCTCACCAAGCTTATTCTGGATTTAAAATTGTTCACTAGGAAGGTAAATCTAGGGCTTTTGTTTCAAGGTGAAGACAGAAACCATACTCCAGGTGCCATTAGACATGAAAGTGAATTTAACCCCCCCACTTCACCCCCAGATAAAATAAAATTGAGCGTTTGGTAGAGAATGAAATTCGGAAATTAAATTTTCACAACAAAGGTTTTAGCCTAAACTTGAATCAAGGTGAAAGGAAAATATTACAAGATCTTAGGAAAGACAGAAATGTCAGGGTTATGTAACCTGACAAGGGTTGGGGGTCAGTCCTGATGGACAATGTTATTTATGAAGGAAAGATGACACAAATCCTGGGGGACTCTGGTACATATTCCAGTGTCTCCAGGAATTAAATTAACGTGGCATATAGAAAAATTGACCTTGCTATTTATGACCTCCTTTTGGAAGGCTTGATTGACCATGACACCTTTAAATATTTGTCCATAGCCAGAACCAGGATACCTACCATTGTTGGTATCCCCAAGATCCACAAGGACCAGGGGAATCCTCCCCTTAGGCCTATTGTGTCAGCTGAAGGCTCCAGGATGGCACCCATACCAAATATGTGGATACTAAATCAAAGAGTTTGTGGGGTACCGAGACTGAAATTTCAAAATATTCCTGGGAGTTTTTAAAGAGAATTGATGTTAATCAGTCTTTTGATAACATCATTTTTGTAACAGTGGACATTAAAGATCTGTTTTCTCTTATTCCACACTCTATTGGTTTAGACTTTCTAGAAGCAGCCCTTGTGGAAAAAAATTTATATTTCTACTGACAACTTGCAGGTAGTACTACAACGTATGGAATTAGTGTTAAAAAATAATTTCATGTATTTTGGTGGTGAATTTTTCCATCAGATTATGGGGGTGGCCATGGGGGCCAATTGCTCCCCCACTTATGCAAATATTGTACTGTCCTGGTGGGAAAAGAACTATATTCTAAATTCCAGATTCAGTTCCAGTTGGTCACACTACAAGCAATTTTTGGATGACATTTGTGTTATTTTCTGGAGGGACACAGAGAGCAAGCTACATGAGGTTTTAGATTATCTCAAAACTACTACCACATTTCTTCACTTTACCAGTACCATTACTTATAACAAGATGGATTTTTTGGATGTAAGCATAATAAAGACATCCCAGGGTATTAAGTCTAAAGTGTTTCACAAAGAAACCTTTTCCAACTCTTCTTTGCATTTTGGGAGTCCCCACCATCATCAGAAAAAAATATATTTAAAGGGCATCTAGTTAGAGCTAGCAGGATGACCTTTGTGGATAAAGATTTTGCTGAGGAATGTGAATTTTTGGAAGGTCTGTTTAGTGAAAGGGGCTTCTCTGCTGATTTATTGAAAGACACTAAATCCGAAATCAAGAGTTCACGTGCAGAAAAGTATTTCCCTCTGTTAGGTAAGGGTACTTTGGTTACTGGAAACCAGTGTATCGGTTTGGGTGGAGACTAATACAATAAGGCACTTATTATTGAATATAATTCAGATTCACTACCCTTACTGACTTGAAAGGTTTGGCTAGGAACCCATGAAAATTATTTTTAAAAAGGGGGAGAACCTAAAAGGACTTTTTGAAGGTTGTAAGTCGGATATGAGAAGAATTAATGTTAATAAGAAAGGAACATATAGGTGTGGAGCATTCTCACAATGTACCTACATTACAAACACTGATAATATACCAATTCCAAGCAGGAATAAGGTGATCTATGGAACTAGTTATTGTAATTGCAACACTAGTGGTTTGGTATACTTAGTGATCTGTGGGCTCTGCAGAGTCTTTTATGTGGGCAAGACTGAACAAAAATTTAAAAAAACATATTTACAAGCATTTGTATGACATTAGGACAAGGAATGACAAGAATGCTTTGTACATAGTTTGAGGTGTGAACATGCAAGTTTTTCTTTCTTTGTTCTTGAGACTGTTCTCCCTGATTCTAGAGGGGGTCCATGGGAAACTAGACTTGAATATCATGAGCTATTTTGGCAGGTGACCTTGGAAGCTGCTAAAGCCCCTGGTTTAAATGAAAATATTTCTATTGCCCCATTATTAAAACTAAGGGCTGCCAAACTATAGACCCCCCCCCCTTTGTTCCTACCTTTCTATTTCAAGAGTTTTTAATAATTTCATGGTCTACTTTTACAATGGTTTAGAATCGTTCTTTAAAGATTATCACACTTAATGTGAGCTACACAAACCTTTCCTTAATTTTTGGAATTAAGGGTGCATTTTCTATTTTAACCACTTGTGGGAGACGTATTATGGTTTTAAGAAAATTAAATAAGCATATTTTTATATATTCTTGCACATATATTTAAACATCTTTTATATATACATACATTCAATGGTTATAAAGCACTTTTTAATGTTTTTACTGGTAGTTTTGTTTGTCAATATTTTAATGTATAAGTAAGCTTTTAAGAATTGGTTTTGGCTACTGTTTCAGTGTGAGAGCAGGGTTTTAAATAGCAGTACTAAGCAACAATTAGCAATCTTTGTTTTTCACTCTAAGCATTTTATTGGTGGCTTTTTAATTGCTGCTTGTATAAATTGAGGGAGGGAACACAGGAAGCTTAACTGATAAAGTCTTTTTACAGACAAAAATGTATGTGCCATTCTGAATGTTAATGTCTTCTGTGCAAAACTGTGGAAAGTAAAGAGCATTTTTATTGCCTTTTGTTCCAGTGGGGTGCTTCCTACAGCCTTGGACTTTATTTTTGTTTAAAAGTACATAAAATAGATAATATGAAAATCAGCAAAATGTTTTGTCTGTTGATAGGTAGGTAAAAACATAGTAGATGTTGTACAGCACATAGTAATAAAGGCAAATATTTTTGAACATAGTTCCACATAGTACGTAGTAAGAAGATATATTTGATTCACTAAATATGGTGTCTCTGTCTCTCTGCAGTTGGAATTGCCCGCCCCTGCTGTAAATCACTTTTTTGCACACTCCTCCTGGACCCATCTCATTTGCTAACTCAACTGAGTACAGTGAGATCATATTTTGATTTTGGATACTCCTACCAGTCCCATCTCCTCTGCGGTGTACAGAGAGAGCATTTGGGAAGGGCATTCCCCTATAGTATCTTAATCTGCTCTGTTTCCTCCGTCTCAAAAAAATAAAATTTGCACTTCATCTGCCTTACTGTATTTGTGTTTCTTCCTACTTTATTACCTCATTTTGCTTTTGCCTCTTCTTAAAAGTACTCAATTGAATTTATTCTGCTGCCTTTATTACTGCTTGTTAGTAACCTGATTAAATTGTAACAGTTATTCTAAGGCCCTTGGTTTAAGCACTTGGGCTTCAAACCAGTTGTTTTACATTAAGAAGGTTTGTGGTCTGCACTGTTGTGGCAGGACAGGTAGCGTACATCCTTCTAAGTTGGGAACTGCTGACTGAAGGCTCAGTGTCTGTTATTCTAAAAGTGTATTAGTTCTGGGTTAAGAACTTGGGCTTCAGGCCAGTTATTTTACATTAAGAAGGTTTGTGGTCTGCACTATTGTGGGAGGAGAGGCTAGATTCTGCCCTTCTGAGCTGGGAATTTCTGGTTAAAGGCTTATTGTGCATGCTTACTTGAACTGTTTCTTTCTGAAATCGGTACGCCTTGTTTGCTGTAGCATAGATTAGATTCAGGCCGGCTGGATCTAGCTTTGTTTGTATAACTTGTGCACTGATCCAGGCCATCTTTTTTGGAGAAGGTTTCTTTGTACCCTAGTGGCAGGACTGTGCAGTTAGAATTTGTCTGATTGAAGACTGCTGGAACTGGGCTCAATTTTAAGCTTTTTAACTAGTTAATTGGGTAAAGTGTTGTTTTGATTGTATCTGCTCTATTTTCTGGAAAAAAAAAAAAAATATATATATATATATATATATATATATATATATATATATATATATATATATACTTGCCTCTCACCTTTCTGAACTAGTATAGTCCAGTTTTCATTTTATTGCTGAATCCAGGGCTGTGTTACAAGTTTCTGTGTTGCCATTACCTTACTTGGATAGAAGGAAGTTTCTCTGTTCACCTGTGAGAGAGGGGAGCTTTGAGCAGCCTATCTGTCCCTGGAGGAGTGGTTTCAGCCCATAAGTTAGTAGTTTATTGGCCATACTGGGCTAATTTCTATCTCTTTCACTTCCCTGCTATAAAAACCTCATTTGCACAGTTTTTACGCTTGTATTCCACTCAGCAAGTGTCTTCCAGGTGTTCTGCAGAGTCTACAGCAGCAGAGAGACAAAAGAGTGACTTTGGAGTGATTAAGTATCACTTTTCTACTTTTCTTGCTGTCTTAACTAATTCTGCCTAAAACGCCAGTTTGTTTAGCAAATCTGTGATTTAAAAAGTTTGTTATTGTATACAACTCCGCACAGCTCCAGGTACGCCTTGTTTGCTGTAGCATAGACTAGATTCAGGCCGGCTGGATCTAGCTTTGTTTGTATAACTTGTGCACTGATCCAGCCATCTTTTTTGGAGAAGGTTTCTCTGTACCCTAGTGGCAGGACTGTGCAGTTAGAACTTGTCTGATTGAAGACTGCTGGAACTGGGCTCAATTTTAAGCTTTTTAACTGGTTAATTAGGTTCATAGGTTCATAGGTTTATACTAAGCTATCTGCCCTAAGGCATTTATAAGCCTAGCCCAAAGTTTTGTGGCTTACGCCACCCCTTATATAAAAAAATACTGTGCCCATTAGTTTGTTGTGCCTCTGTCCAGCAGTGACACAGAGATGATTCCCGGGGTAAACCTACGATCTCCCATCCACAGGTCAAGATTTCTCTTGAACAGAGCCAACGAGGTGCTCTGCCTCACATGGACCGGGACTCTATTCCACAGCATAGGGAGTCTCTGAGTGATAAATCTATCCCTCCAGCACGTCCTATTTATATCCGTGCTAAGGTTTAAGTCACTTGCTCTAGTGGTTTTGGTGGATTTGGATTTTTGAGGTGGAGCATGTCCATTAATTCCGGGTTGGACATGGCCTTGTATGTCAGGCACATGTCACCTCTGAGCAGATGGTATGCGGCTGAATAGAGCTGGAGTTTCTTCAATCTGGCAGCATATGACAGATTTTGGAGTCCCTTTATCCTTTTGGTGAGGAACTTTTGGGGTCTCTCCAATTGCTGCAGATGTCGGGTGAGATACATCCCGAATGGGGCATTGTACTCGATCATTGGTCTGATAAGTGAAGAGTACAGGGGAACAATGACCTCACTAGATCTGGATGTGAATCCCTTCATGATCAGGTGGGCAATGTAGAAGGTCTTTCTAGCCACTTTAGCAACGTGAGTGTCAAAAGAAAGGCCACTGTCAACCTGGGTCCCCAGGTCCCTGATAACCTCTTCTGTGCTTAGTGGATTGCTGCCTATATGGTAGCTTGGGGTTGCATTGTTTTTCCTGAAGGGTATGACTATACATTTTTTGGCGTTTAACTTCAGGCCATGGCTCTGGCACCAGCTATCTGTTTCCGTGAGTCCCTTCTGAAGGATATTCGTGTCCGATGCACTTTCCACTATGGCGCCCAGTTTGCAGTCGTCTGCAAACTTTGTCAGCCAAAGTCCTCCCATGTTGGCCTGTACTTCTGAGAAGTAAATGCCGAACAATAGGGGGCCAAGGACCGAGCCCTGTGGGACACCACTTGTGACCGGCTTGGAGTCTGACATAGCGCCAGCAACTCTAACCCTGTGGGTTCTGTCCTTAAGCCAGTTTGCAACCCATCTTGTGACATATGGGTTTACATTTAAGCTGGTAAGTTTTTCTACAATACCCGAGTGGGGTATTGTGTTGAAAGCCTTTGCAAGGTCAAGGTAGGCTGTATGGACTGCCTTTCCCTCATCAATGGCCTTGGTGACTGTTTTGAAGAAGTCGACCAGGTTCAAAAGGCATGATCTGCCCTTGACGAAGCCAAACTGGGTCGGGTCCAATGTCTGCAAGTCCCCTATATCTTTGTTTATGAGCTCCATTATGATCCTCTCCATAGCTTTGCAGACTAGACTTGTTAAGCTTATGGGGCGGTAATTACCAGGGTCCGTGAGGCACCGCCTTTGTGGAGTGGGACCACAGTTGCCGTACGCCACTCCTTGGGCATGTATCCTGTGGTAAGGCTGAGATTAAACAGCTGCCTTATGTGCGGGTTTAATTCCTCATTTAGCTCGTGTAGCACACAGCCGGGGACACCATCCAGTCCCATTGATGCTGTGTTTTTAGCTTTAGAGAGAGCAGCTTTCACCTGCGCATTTGAGATGTCTGGGAGGCTACACTCTGCTGGGATAGTTATCTCTCCTTTAGGGGGGGGGGGTGAAGTTTGCACTGAACCTGTCTGCCAGTATGTTGGCAATGTCTGTGGGTTCAGTGATTTTTGTATCATTTTGGACTAATTCTGGGCATATCTGGGAGTTTCCACCCAGGTTCCTAACATAGCTGAAAAAGGCTTTATGATTGTCCTTTGAATCCATGGCAATTTTTCTCTCAAAATTGGCCTTAGTTGATTTTATGAGTGCTCGTATTTTTTTACTAATAATGATCAGGGGTGACTTCCCTTTTATGGATTTTGTTCTATCATGTAATAGCTTTCTCCTCTTATTGTAAAGTTTGTTAATGGCAGGGGGTCCACCAGACTGGACGTTTGCCCTTTGTGGAAAGAGTCTTGGTTTTATTTGGGATTGCCTGATCCATGCAGTCCTGGAGGTGTTCATAGAAGGCATTTGTAAGGGCTTCTGCAGCTTGGGTTGTGGTTTCCATTGGCTCAGGGGCCTTGAAGGATACCACACCAGTCTTGAGTAGTGTGAAGTTTGCTTTTGAGAAGTTCTTCACTGTGGTCTTTTTTGTTTGGGGTGGGGACGGGATGTGGATTTCCAGTGAGATTAGTTTATGATCAGATCTCACCAATGAGGAATATACTTCCGGTGTGGAGCATTTTGTCCCTATGTTTGTGATAATGAGATCTAGTATATTTTCTCCTCTCATGGGAAGAGTGACTAGCTGTTCCATGGCATTTGAATTTATGAACTCCAGGAACCGTTGGGCTAGAAAGTTAGGGCTTGAGTAATGTTCCCAGTCTATATTCGGGTAGTTGAAGTCACCCAATATGATGGTGTTTGGAGATACATTTATACCCTCCAGTGTCTTCAGGAAGGCTGTGTGGGGTTCCTGAGTTTGAGAGGGTGGCCTGTAGCATGCTGCAATTTGTAGAGCAGTTTTGCCTATGGTTAGTTGCACCTGGATGGTTTCCGAAGCTTCGTGCGTTGCCACCAATCTGGAGGTGTGGGTATCCTTTATGAATATGGATACACCCCCTCCTTTTGTGGTGTGGTCCAGGTTTTGGGGCCAGAATGCATGATATGAGGTAAAACCTAATAGTGCCGGGGTGCTCTCAGGAGCCTTGAACCAGGTTTCAGTTACAGCACAGACATCGATGTTCTCCATACTGAGAAGGGCCTCGAGTGCGTGCATTTTGAGATTTAGACTTCTGGCATTGAGCAGCATTACCCTCAGTTTCTTCCCATTTTTGTTTTCTAGGGTGGTAGGTTTAGAATTTGAGCCTTGCCTAAAAAAGGCACTATGGGGGTGGCAAGAGCCTTAGCCAATATCCGGAATCCCAGGGGTGACAGGTGCAAGCCGTCCCTTGCGAAGCAGCGTGGCTTGTCAAGCATGTCATCCCAGGCAGACAGACACTGGATCCCCTTTGAATGACACCAGACATTAAGCCAATTGTTAAAGCTGATCATCTTGTCTCTATATTGTGGCATCATTCTTGGTGAAGGAAGGATACTGCTCAGGGTCAGGGTCATACCTGCCTGGGCTACATAATCAGAGAGCTCCTCTATGTCTCTTTTCATGTAGTCCAGGGAGGTACGTCTCAGGTCGTTCACACCAGCATGGACAATAACTGTGTCATATTTGTACATGCCGTGGAGTGACCCGAGTGCTTGTGTTATGTGGCAGATTCTAGCGCCCGATAGGCAGCTTACTGTGACCCTCTCCTTGTTCAGCCTGGTGAGTGGGACGTCAGTGTGTCTGACTATGGAGTCACCTATGACAAGTATGTTTGGTGTTGTATTTGGCCTTAAGGGCTGTGACTGCTTTGCACACTGATTTTGTGGTTTATGTGTTGCTTGTGGGGTGTCTTGAGGTAGCAGTTGTTTGGGTGTCTGCTTTGGAGGCCTCTGCTGTTTAGGTAAATTTTTACTCAGAGCCTCCGAGTATGTCATTGTGTGTTTATGTGTTTGATTCAGTGGTGTGGTAGCATTATGTGAGGCTGGTTTTGTGGTGTGTGTAGTTTCCTTCTCCTCCTGTCTGGTCTTGCCAGTCCTGAGTTGAGAGAGCTCAGCCTCCAGTTTGGCTAAATAGCTGCATCTCTCGCAAGTATTTGTGTTATGTGGGAGGAGGAGAGGGTTGTCTGTGTACATGAGGCAATTGTAACATTGCCTCAATATTCCCAGATTCACCAACTGGGCAGGAGAGGACGCCAGCATCTGGCCCTTCGACATGCTAGAAAAATTAAGAAGTTAGGTATGAGACTGAATAAGAGAGGACTTAGTAAGGAAGTGGGTACTCCTGGGGGGTTTTCGCAAGTGAGGGACTTTGTATAATATAGAAGTAAGGAAATGTCCACCATGGAACTAAGACACCAAGCAGTAGTTGTTTGTAAAAAAGTATAAAATCTTTTATTCCACACGAACGTAAAACAAAAATATCCACAAGCGTTTTCACCCGGATGTTCCGAGCTTTCTCAAGTTATTCCTCTGTTATCACGCAACTGCTTATATAGTTGCTAAGCTCCAATTAAGTCACACAGCTCGTATTTAATTAAACAATTATACCAAATGAGTCGGACTCTTGTAAGTCCGTGTTAAAAACTGCCATTAAATAACCAATATTGTTCTCTTTAAATTTTGAACCAATGTTTACATTTGTCAAATACTTTTTACTTAAAAAACAAGCACATAATAGTGTCATTTAAAATAATGATCCACCAATTAATAATTGGCCTAAATTTAAGCCTTAAAGCAATTTAAATCCATTTCATTGCATGAATATGCACTGTAATTTTTATAACTACTCATGGAAATGAACATAAGATGGAACAAATAGTAAAAATGCATCTCTCCCCCCCCCCCCCAAAATAAAATCCTCATGGTAAATGTGTTCTGTCAACACAAATAGTTGTCCTTGCCATATTAGAAAACAAAAAGTGGCTGAACATTCTTTATAAAATTTCTTTAGTGAAATTTTATTGTGGCAGAGAGATTGCAGTGAGTGTGTGTACCTTAAATTCATTCATAATCTGGCCCTTCTAAGTTTTAAAACTGGCTTGATACTAATTGTATCATTTAAACCCGACCAGTTACTAGCATCTAATCTTAACTGCCACACTAACTCTCTGTACTCGAGGGTGGACTCCCAGTCCCCCCCTCGGACCTCGTGATCTACTTGTTCTGCTACCATAAATTTAAAATTGTGATTTGGACAAAAAAGGGAAATGCTCCAAAATGATGAACAATACATGACAGTTTCTAGAAACGAAGTCAATATATCCTGGTCCAAAATCAAACACGCTTTGAATGATTACTTACTTCAGGGTGTTATTAGTGAAAAATTCTTTAATTTTTTACATGTTCCTAAACCCAAGCTTCCACTAATATTTGGAATCCCAAAAACACATAAAGGGATTGATCCGTTGGCATTCAGACCAATAGTAGCTGGTAGTGGTAGTATTACTGAGCCACTAGCCAAATTTGTAGATTACGTAACCAAAAAGTACATTCATTTATTGAAATATGTGTGCAAAGACTCATGGGAGTTCTTGAAAATGGTCCCCTGTGATAGTTTTGATCCAGATCTTCTAATGGTAACGATTGACATTAAGGATTTGTTCCCAAGTATACCACACGAAATAGGATTACAGTGGTTCAGTGACTTTTTCATTCAAGAAACCAATTTAAGTGGGAACTTAATCAACTTGATTGTGGAATTTATGACCATTATACTGGAGAACAACTTTGTGTTTTTTAATGGCGAAATGTTCAAACAACTTAAAGGAGTGGCAATGGGGGCACCATGTGCTAGTATTTACACAAATGTGATACTCCACAGATGGGAATCGGAATTTGTATTTACACCGCCTTGGGAATGCCACTTACTTTTCTACAGGAGATTTCTTGACGACATTTGTATTCTGTGGAAAGGAACATATGACTCACTTTTAGATTTTTTGGCACACACTAACAGTACTACATCCTTTCTTAGGTTTACACACACAATAGCAACAAATGAGCTACATTATCTGGACGTCAACCTTTATAAAGATCATGTTAATAAAACTTTTCAATGAAAGATTCACAGAAAAGATTCATTCTCGAATTCATTTTTGCACTTTCATAGTGCACACCCTTTTTCACAGAAAAAGGGCATTCTTAAAGGACAACTAATTAGAGCATCCAGAATGTGCAGCACAGAGGCTGACTTCTTGAATGAAGTTCAAACATTACAGCATATGTTCTTAGAAAGAGGTTACCCTCTGTATCTATTTCAGGTACTATCTAAAGAAGTAATGGATAAAAGAAACTCAACATATTACCCTTTGGTGGGGAAGGGGCACACGGATAACGAAGCAACTGTTACTAAACAAAATGAATTCATTGGACCTAAATTCATTTACACACATTGTGACCAAGCCCATGAAATAGAAAGGGTTATTGGTAAATTTTGGCCAGTACTTATGTCCCACGAAGAATTAAAGAACACTTTACCCCACAAACCAAGATTTATTTGAAAGAAGGGAACAAATCTCAAGGAGATGTTTGAGAGAAAAAGAAGAGACAGAAGCGGAACAAAGAAATTGGGTACTTACAAATGCAGAGCTTGTCACCAATGTTATGCAATTCTAGATGACACAGGGGTATATTTGCCTTCAAGAAAAATGAGGATAAAATCCCCGACACATTTTACATGTAACTCTAAGGGGGTTATATACTTGGTGGTATGCATGTTCTGTAAAAGTTTTTACATTGGGAAGACGGAAAGGGAACTTAGAAAAAGAATGTATGAGCATTTCTACGAAATAGCGAAGAACAAGGAGACCAATGCATTATACAAGCATTCCCTTTTATGTCCAAATCACAATTTTAAATTTATGGTAGTAGAACAAGTAGATCACGAGGTCCGAGGGGGGGACTGGGAGTCCACCCTCGAGTACAGAGAGTTAGTGTGGCAGTTAAGATTAGATGCTAGTAACTGGCCGGGTTTAAATGATACAATTAGTATCAAGCCAGTTTTAAAACTTAGAAGGGCCAGATTATGAATGAATTTAAGGTACACACACTCACTGCAATCTCTCTGCCACAATAAAATTTCACTAAAGAAATTTTATAAAGAATGTTCAGCCACTTTTTGTTTTCTAATATGGCAAGGACAACTATTTGTGTTGACAGAACACATTTACCATGAGGATTTTGGGGGGGGGGGGGATGCATTTTTACTATTTGTTCCATCTTATGTTCATTTCCATGAGTAGTTATAAAAATTACAGTGCATATTCATGCAATGAAATGGATTTAAATTGCTTTAAGGCTTAAATTTAGGCCAATTATTAATTGGTGGATCATTATTTTGAATGACACTATTATGTGCTTGTTTTTTAAGTAAAAAGTATTTGACAAATGTAAACATTGGTTCAAAATTTAAAGAGAACAATAATGGTTATTTAATGGCAGTTTTTAACACGGACTTACAAGAGTCCGACTCATTTGGTATAATTGTTTAATTAAATACGAGCTATGTGACTTAATTGGAGCTTAGCAACTATATAAGCAGTTGCGTGATAACAGAGAAACAACTTGAGAAAGCTCGGAACATCCGGGTGAAAGCGCTTGTGGATATTTTTGTTTTACTTTCGTGTGGAATAAAAGATTTTATACTTTTTTACAAACAACTACTGCTTGGTGTCTTAGTTCCGTGGTGGACATTTCCTTGCTTCGTGGTCCGTGGTTCAAGTTTCGTATAATATAGAAGTGACAAGTGCTGAGCTTTTTTTTTCTTTTTTTTTTTTGAGAAAAAAAAAAAAACTTTTAGGAACAAGTGCTGCGCTTTTTAGTCAAGGTATATACTGTTTAGGTTACTAGTAGAGCAGTTCTAAGGGAAAAAATGAAGAACAGACTTTATGCAGCCAGAAAAAGTTTAATCTTGTTAAACCGGCGCTGCCCGATGCTGCTCTAGTGGCAACTCTGTGCTAAATCGCGCTAATATAGCAGGGGGCTGGAAAAGGCAGGAAATGACCCAAAATGGCCACTGAACTACAAGTTACTGTCTTAAACCACTCCTCTGAGGACAAACAGGCAGCTCAGTACTCCCCACTCCCACTGGTGAGTAAAGAAACTTCCCCCTGACCAAACAAAGAAAATGGAGAAGTACAGGAACCAAGACAAAGCCCAGGGATAAGCAAAATCTGATCACTGGAACAAACTAGCCAGGAAAGTTAGGAGAACAAGAATATTTTTTTTGTTTTTTTTCAAGTTTTTTTTCACAGACAGAACAGAAAACACAATAAATGCTTTGCTTTTCGATTAAATGCTATCAAAAGCTAGTACATGTGAGTGTATTAGCCTGTAGTTTAACTTTTAAGCAAACTTAAACTAAGAAGTGCAACCAACAATTAAAGCTTATAAAAACAGGAAAAACAGGTAATACCACTATAAAATAGACAGAAACAGTCGTCGAATAACACAAATGGTTGAAAAATGCAAGAAAAAATACTTAAAATCTGGAAAGTTGCTTTTTTCCTTTCTCTGCTGCTCTAGGAAGTCTGCTGGATACCACGAGGAGCTGTGCTGAGTTCTCTACAGCCAGAAAAGCCTGCCAAAGCGTGCTTTATAGCAGGGGGCTGGAAAAGGCAGGAAATGACCCAAAATGGCCACTGAACTACAAGTTACTGTCTTAAACCACTCCTCTGAGGACAAACAGGCAGCTCAGTACTCCCCACTCCCACTGGTGAGTAAAAACTTCCCCTGACCAAACAAAGAAAATGGAGAAGTACAGGAACCAAGACAAAGCCCAGGGATCAGCAAAATCTGATCACTGGAACAAACTAGCCAGGAAAGTTAGGAGAACAAGAATATTTTGTTTTTTTTTTCAAGTTTTTTTTCACAGACAGAACAGAAAACACAATAAATGCTTTGCTTTTCGATTAAATGCTATCAAAAGCTAGTACACTTGGGTGTATTAGCCTGTAGTTTAACTTTTAAGCAAACTTAAACTAAGAAGTGCAACCAACAATTAAAGCTTATAAAAACAGGAAAAACAGGTAATACCACTATAAAATAGACAGAAACAGTCGTCGAATAACACAAATGGTCGAAAAATGCAAGAAAAAATACTTAAAATCTGGAAAGTTGCTTTTTTTCTTTCTCTGCTGCTCTAGGAACACTGCTGGATACCACGAGGAGCTGTGCTGAGTTCTCTACAGCCAGAAAAGCCTGCCAAAGCATGCTTTATAGCAGGGGGCTGGAAAAGGCAGGAAATGACCCAAAATGGCCACTGAACTACAAGTTACTGTCTTAAACCACTCCTCTGAGGACAAACAGGCAGCTCAGTACTCCCCACTCCCACTGGTGAGTAAAGAAACTTCCCCCTGACCAAACAAAGAAAATGGAGAAGTACAGGAACCAAGACAAAGCCCAGGGATCAGCAAAATCTGATCACTGGAACAAACTAGCCAGGAAAGTTAGGAGAACAAGAATATTTTTTTGTTTTTTTTTCAAATTTTTTTCACAGACAGAACAGAAAACACAATAAATGCTTTGCTTTTCGATTAAATGCTATCAAAAGCTAGTACACTTGAGTGTATTAGCCTGTAGTTTAACTTTTAAGCAAACTTAAACTAAGAAGTGCAACCAACAATTAAAGCTTATAAAAACAGGAAAAACAGGTAATACCACTATAAAATAGACAGAAACAGTCGTTGAATAACACAAATGGTCGAAAAATGCAAGAAAAAATACTTAAAATCTGGAAAGTTGCTTTTTCCTTTCTCTGCTGCTCTAGGAACTCTGCTGGATACCATGAGGAGCTGTGCTGAGTTCTCTACAGCCGGAAAAGCCTGCCAAAGCGTGCTTTATAGCAGGGGGCTGGAAAAGGCAGGAAATGACCCAAAATGGCCACTGAACTACAAGTTACTGTCTTAAACCACTCCTCTGAGGACAAACAGGCAGCTCAGTACTCCCCACTCCCACTGGTGAGTAAAGAAACTTCCCCCTGACCAAACAAAGAAAATGGAGAAGTACAGGAACCAAGACAAAGCCCAGGGATAAGCAAAATCTGATCACTGGAACAAATTAGCCAGGAAAGTTAGGAGAACAAGAATATTTTTTTTTTGTTTTTTTTTTCAAGCTTTTTTTTCACAGACAGAACAGAAAACACAATAAATGCTTTGCTTTTCGATTAAATGCTATCAAAAGCTAATACACTTGAGTGTATTAGCCTGTAGTTTAACTTTTAAGCAAACTTAAACTAAGAAGTGCAACCAACAATTAAAGCTTATAAAAACAGGAAAAACAGGTAATACCACTATAAAATAGACCGAAACAGTTGTCGAATAACACAAATGGTCGAAAAATGCAAGAAAAAATACTTAAAATCTGGAAAGTTGCTTTTTTCCTTTCTCTGCTGCTCTAGGAACTCTGCTGGATACCACGAGGAGCTGTGCTGAGTGTTGTTTTGATTGTATCTGCTCTATTTTCTGAAAAAAAAAAAAAAAATATATATATATATATATATATATATATATATATATATATATATATATATACTTGCCTCTCGCCTTTCTGAACTAGTATAGTCCAGTTTTCATGTTATTGCTGAATCCAGGGCTGTGTTACAAGTTTCTGTGTTGCCATACCTTACTTGGATAGAAGGAAGTTTCTCTGTTCACCTGTGAGAGAGGGGAGCTTTGAGCAGGCTATCTGTCCCTGGAGGAGTGGTTTCAGCCCAGAAGTTAGTTTATTGGCCTTTTTGGGCTAATTTTGATTGTATCGGCTCTATTTTCTGAAAAAAATATATACTTGTTTCCCGCCTTTCTGAACTAGTATAGTCCAGTTTTCAGGTTATTGCTGAATCCAGGGCTGTGTTACAAGTTACTGTGTTGCCATTACCTTACTTGGAGAGAAGGAAGTTTCTCTGTTCACCTGTGAGAGAGGGGAGCTTTGAGCAGCCTATCTGTCCCTGGAGGAGTGGTTTCAGCCCATAAGTTAGTAGTTTATTGGCCATACTGGGCTAATTTCTATCTCTTTCACTTCCCTGCTATAAAAACCTCATTTGCACAGTTTTTACGCTTGTATTCCACTCAGCAAGTGCCTTCCAGGTGTTCTGCAGAGTCTACAGCAGCAGAGAGACAAAAGAGTGACTTTGGAGTGATTAAGTATCACTTTTCTACTTTTCTTGCTGTCTTAACTAATTCTGCCTAAAACGCCAGTTTTTTTAGCGAATCTGTGATTTAAAAAGTTTGTTATTGTATACACCTCCGCACAGCTCCTTGTGGTGTCCTGCAGAGTGATACAGGCAACAGAGAGACCCAAGAGAGACTTTTCCAGATTTAAGTATTTTTTTCTCTGTTTTTTTGCTCCGACTGCCTTTTCCCACCTAAAAAGCGAATTTTTAACTGATCTGTGCTTTAAAAAGTTTAAATTGCATTTGCCTTCTGCTTTTTACAGTATTTGCACTTGTTTTATATCAATTTAAGTCGTTTTTGTATTGTATAACTGTTGTAGGCTACACACTAAGGTGCGCTAGCCTGTTTATAGCATTTACAGTGTTTTCTGTGTGTTTTTCTGCTGTTTCCTGAAAAAAAAAAAACAAAACAAAAAAAAATTCTCTTTTCCCTCGTTTGCTGAACTAGATTAGTCCAGATTTCAGGTTTTGCTGAATTCCGGACTGTGGTATAGTTTCCTGTGTTGCCCATATCCTTACTTGGATAGGGGGAAGCTTCTCTGTTCACCAGTGAGAGTGGGGAACTTTGAGCAGCATATCTGTCCCTGGAGGAGTGGTCTTAGCTCTGAAACTAGTAGCTTATTGGCCGTTTTGGGTCAATTCCTATCTCTTTCAGTTTCCCTGCTTTAAAACCTGCATTTGCTTGGTATTGCATGATTTTGCGCATGGCGTAGCATTGGGCAATGCCGCTTAAAAGGGTTTAAACTATTCCCGGCTCCACGAAGTCTGCTCTTCACTTTTTTCCTTAGAACTGTTCTAAATCTCAAAGTAAGCACTCTATTTTCATTCTAAAGCCCTGCAGTTGCTCGTATAAGTAATCTTATAAGTAAGCACTAATAAACTAAAGCACTACACACTCTTATACTCCCTTTAAGTACTTGGCTCCCTATTGGTCCTTTTTCATTAGTCAAAAAGTAGTGCCTTATACTATTCTGGCATGTCCAAAAGTCAGTTTCGGGTTTACTCTGCAGTCCAGCTGGTGAATCTGGGAATCTTGAGGCAATGTTACAACTGCCTTATGTACACAGAGCACCCTCTCCTCCTCCCAACAAGCTCAAATATATGTGAGAGATGCAAATATATAGCCAAACTGGAGGCTGACCTCTCTCAACCCAGTACTGGCGCAGTCAGTCAGGAGGGGAAGGTAACCACACACACCACAAATCCAGTCTTACATAGACCTACCGCAACAGCAAACCAAACACATAGACACACAAAAACATACTCGGAGGCTCTAAATAAAAATCTTCCCAAGCAGCAGAGACCTCCAAAGCAGACTTCCAAGCAACTGCTACCCCACAACAATACCCACATATCACATAGTTCACAAAGTCAGTGTGCCACACAGTCACAGCCCTTAAGGCTAAACAACACACCTAATACACTTGTAATAGGTGACTCTATTGTCAGACACACTGACGTCCCACTCACCAGGCTGAACAAGGAGAAGGTCACTGTAAGCTGCCTGTCAGGTGCCAGGATCCGTCACATAACACAAGCACTCAGGTTACTCCAAAACAAGTACAAATATGACTCCGTCATTGTCCATGCTGGTGTGAATGACCTGAGATGTACCTCCCTGGACTACATGAAAAGAGACATAGAGAAGCTCTCTGATCATGTAGCCCAGGCCAGTATGACCCTGATCTTGAGTAGCATCATACCCTCTCCAAGAATGATGCCACAGCACAAAGACAAAATGATCAATTTTAACAATTGACTAAAGTATTGGTGTCATTCAAAGGGGATCCAGTGTCTGTCAGCCTGGGATGACATGCTCGACAAGCCACGTTGCTTCGCTACGTACGGCTTGCACCTGTCATCCCTGGGCTTTCGAATACTGGCTAAGGCTCTTGCCACCCCCATAGTGCCTTTTTTAGGCAAGGCTCAAAAGACAAACCCACCTCCATAGACAACACAAGGAAAAAGAAACTAAGGGTAATGCTGCTCAACACCAGAAGTCTAAACCTGAAGATGCACGCACTCGAGGCTCTCCTCAGTATGGAGAATATCGATATTTGTGCAGTAACAGAAACCTGGTTCAAGGCTCCCGAGAGCACCCCAGCACTACCAGGTTATACCTCATACCATGCTTTTTGGCCCCAAAACTCGGACCGAACCACAAAACGAGGGGGAGTATACATATTCATCAAAGATACCCACACCTCCAGGTTAGTGGCACTGCACGAAGCATCAGAGACCATCCATGTGCAACTAACAGTGGGCAAAACTGCCTTTTAGTTTGTAGCCTGCTACAGACCACCCCCCCCCCCCAAACTCAGGAACTCCACTCGGCTTTCCTGAGAACACTGGAGAATATGAAGGTCTCTCCAAACACCATCATAATGGGTGACTTCAACTACCCAAACATAGACTGGGAGCACTATTCAAGCCCCAACACCCTCACCCAATGGTTCCTAGAATTTCTAAACTCAAATGCTATGGAACAACTGGTCACCACTCCCACAAGAGGGGAAAACATATTGGACCTGATCATCACCAACATGGGGACTCTATGTTCCATACCAGAGGTATATCCCTCATTGGTAATATCTGACCATAAATTAATCTCACTGGACGTCCATATACCATCCCCACCCCCAGCCAAGGAAACCACGGTGAAGAACTTCTCAAAAGCAAACTTCACACTTCTCAAAACCAAAGTGGAATCCTTCAAAGCCCCCGGGCCAGTGGAAAATACGGCCCAAAATGCAGAATCCTTTACAAACGCATTCTATGGACACCTACAGGAATGCATGGATCATGCTATCCCAAATAAAACCAAGACTCACTCCTCCAAAGGCAGGAGACCTGTCTGGTGGACCCCAGCCATAAATAAGCTATACAACAGAAGGAGGAAGCTACTACATGACAGAGCAAAATCCCAAAAAGGGAAGGCATCTCTGATCAGTACTAGCAAGAAACTACGATCCCTCATAAAATCATCTAAGGCCAGCTTCGAAAGAAAAATTGTACAAGACGCTAAAGATAATCACAAGGCCTTCTTTAGTTATGTCAGGAACCTGGGTGGCAACTCCCAGATATGAGTTAGTGCAAAATGACAAAAATACACTGAACCCACAGACATTGCCAACATCCTGGCAGACAGGTTCTGTGCAAACTTTTCCCTCCCTTCCCCCCCAAAAGAGCAAATGTCTATCCCAACAGAGTGTAGCCTCCCTGACATCACAGATGCACAGGTGAGAGCTGCCCTCTCCAAAGCAAAAAACACAGCATCAATGGGACCAGACAGTGTCCTGGGCTGTGTCTTACACGAGATCCAAGAAGAACTGAACCCTCACATAAAGTCACTGTTCAATCTCAGCCTTACTACAGGATATGTACCCAAGGAATGGCATACAGCAACAGTGGTCCCACTCCACAAAGGTGGTGCCACAACGGACCCCAGAAACTATCGCCCTATAAGCCCGACTAGCCTGGTCTGCAAAGCTATGGAGCGTATCATCATGGAACTCATAAACAAAGACATTGGGAACCTCCAAATACTGGATCCTACCCAATTCGGCTTTGTTAAGGGCAGATCTTGCCTCTTGAACCTGGTCAACTTCTTTGAAACAGTCACCAAGGCCATAGATGAAGGGAAGGTAGTACACACAGCCTACCTGGACCTCGCAAAAGCCTTCAACACAATACCCCACTCGGGCATCATAAATAAGCTCACCAGCTTAAATATCAATCCCTATGTCACAAGATGGGTTGCAAACTGGCTCAGGGATAGAACCCACATGGTCAGAATTGCAGGTGCTATGTCAGACTCTAAACCAGTTACAAGTGGCATCCCACAGGGCTCAGTCCTGGGACCTCTTTTGTTCGGTATATATTTCTCTGAGGTACAGGCTAACATGGGAGGACTATGGCTGACCAAGTTCGCAGATGACTGCAAACTGGGTGTCATAATAGACTCGCCAACTGACACAAGCATCCTCCAAAAGGGTCTCACAGAGATGGATAACTGGTGCCAGAGCCATGGTCTAAAGCTAAATGCCAAAAAATGCATAGTCATCCCCTTTGGGAAAAACAAAGTGCCCACAAATTACCACATAGGTGGTAATCCATTAAGTACGGAAGAAGTAATTAGGGATTTGGGGACCCAAGTAGATAGCAATCTCTCCTTTGACAATCACGTTGCCGAAGCGGTTAGAAAGGCCTTCTATATAGCCCACCTTATCATGAAAGGGTTCACATCTAGATTGAGAGGTCATTGTGCCCCTCTACTCATCACTCATCAGGCCCATAATTGAATACAATGCTCCATTTGGGATGTACCTTACCCGGCACCTGCAGCAACTGGAAAGACCCCAAAAGTACCTCACCAAGAGGATCAATGGATTCAAATAGATGCCCTACGCAGTTAGGCTAAAGAAACTCCAGCTCTACTCAGTTGCTTGCCACCTACTCAGAGGCGATCTGGGCCTGATGTATAAAGCCATGTCCAATCCAGAATTAATGGACATGCTCCACCTTAGGAAATCCAAATCCCTTAGAGCCACACACTCCAGGGACTTAAACCTCAGCACAGAAATAAATAGGACATGCTGGAGGGACAGATTCATATCCCAGAGGCTCCCCTCACTCTGGAACAAAATCACAATCCATGTTAGCCAGAGCCCCTCAATGACCCTCTTCAAGAGAAATCTTGACGAGTGGATGGGAGATCAAAGGTTTACCCCTGGGATCTCTTCTGTGTTCCTACTAGACCGAAGCACAGTAAACTAACCTTAAAAGGGCTATCTTCTGTGACCTACTATACAGAGGCACAGTCAACTAATCTAAAAGGGTGGCGAAAGCCAAACACACTCTGGCTAGGCTTATAAATGCCCTAGGGCAGATAGCCTATTATCAACCTATGAACCTATGGACCTATAAACTAAATTTTTTATATAATGTTGATAGTATGGTACTAAAGCTTTGGCAGGTCATCATTTTTACAATATTTGGTGATCTAGATAGTGTGCTACTCACCTATGTTTGGCTTGCTTTTCTTGTTCCAACGTCCTTGCACTTTTACACCTATTGACACTGCTCCCCAAGCAAAGTCTAAGGCATCTGTTTTAACTGACTGCTTTGGAGTAGGAGGGGTGAATGGGAGACCTGGATTCAGAGAGATTTCCACCGAGTGATTTCCCTTTTCATAAACCTCAGGACTGGGACTTCAAAAGATAATGGGCGTTAATGTTGGCACCAAACAGATTTCTGATACCATTGTTTCTTTGTCATGTGGAGGCTTGCAAGAGGTATCATGAGAATCATGAAAGCCATGAGACCCAACATCCTAAGGTATTTCCTCATTGTTATAGAAGTCTGATTAGAAAACCTCTGAGACTGATACAGTTTTTTTCTCCTCTGCTTTCTGATTCAGATTCTAATGAGTGCGTGGTATCTGATTCTCCATGTAAGGGATTCTCTTTCTCTGAGACTATTTTGAGGATGAAACAATGTTTTCAGTAGGAGAATACCAAGGTTTCTCAGTCCCTAAGAAAATATTATTTGTTACAACTTGAATTGTCAGAGCCTTCACCCATCCCTCCAGTTCTGTCAGCCTTGGAGGATGTTTTTGTCACAACCAGTGGTTTTCTAGAAAGCAGACAGATTGTATAACGTTCCTCAGTCTTTAAAGTTTTTATACAATAACACCAGACATTACATATCAGCTATAGTTTTAGTAAATCCAACTGCTGCTAAATATTTTGTTGATTCTAATCCTTATCCTTCTGATAAAGATAGGAAAGCTTTTGATAGGTTCGGGGAAAATGTGTATTATTCTGCAGCTTTGATTTTTATAATTCTAAGCTGTCAGGCTTATATTTTGAGGTTTATCTTAACTAATTGTGAAAGTATGAGGACAGTTTTGGCATCAGTTCCCACTTGGGAGGAAACATTTACATTGTGTATTTCAGTTTCTTCTATTTCTCAGGTCACTGCTCATTGCTAAAATGCATTTATAACTTCCAGTGCTGCTGCCACTGGCAACATGTTAAAGAGGTTTGCTGCCTGCATTGTCAGAACCTAACAGAAGATGTTAAAATGAAAATTTGAATTCTCCCATGGATAGAGATTTAGTTTTTTTGGGATCCTCTGCTGGAGAGGTTATCAAACAGTGAGGTAAGATATTTCATGTAGACTCTCAGATTTTTCAGCCCTCCTTATTTATTCAAGGTTTCCAGTGGATTCTCTACCCCCTCATTTACTTTTGAGAAAAATGAAATAAAATAAACAGTCTCGGCAGAATGTTGGTAAGCAGATTTTTAAAAATCAGTGGCAGGGGGATCCAAAAAGACAGCAGGACCCTCCAACAAAGGACAGTCAAATAAGTTGGAATTACTTTTTAAAGGACCTTGTTCCTTTCACACCCTGACAGTCTGTTATCCCATTCAGAAAGCCTACATCACCATTTCTCCCTTTGTCAACAGATTGCTTCAGACAAATGGTTCCTGAATGTGATCCATCTGGGATACAAATGGCAGTGAGAGGAAATTCCTCCTTTTCAGGGATTCCTCCTCATCCACCAGACCAAACTCTTCCCTTACCTCCTGTCTTACATCATATGGTGCCTCAGCAGGATCAGCAGCCAGAGTGAAGGTGTGGGAGGGAAACTGAACTTAATGAAGCTGGCCAGTTGTTGCTTCCTGGTCAGGAAACCACCCCTATAGCCAAAAGTCTACTGCAACCGTAAAAACGATAAACATATACTGGTACCCATAGTTTTCTATGTTCTCTGCTGTTTTCATTCACACCATTATTTGCCTTTTCACATTTTCTCTCTATGGAGTTTTTATTCCTTCTTTGTACAACATCCTGCTGGGGAAATCACACTCATACCTTCCTTTTCTTTTCTAACACCTTTATTAAATAATCACTTAAGACACAGGCAAACATGCATTAATAAAAAACAAATCATATTATTTTTTTTTAATTTACTTGCATTATAAACTAAATATGCTTTCTTTATAACTATCATCAATCTAGCATTACATACATTTGCTCAATTCCTGACTCTTTTTTTTAAATCTCACTTCTCCTCCTGAATATTATTCAGCATGTATTGTTCCCACAATTTCTATTTATTTCTGGTATTTGCTTCTTCCCTTTTCAAATGATCTCTCTTCCAGTTCTTTTATCTCTTTTGCAATATTCAATACTTCAAATACAGTTGATTTACACTTTGATTTCCATGTCCAAGTAATTGCTTTTTTGACAGCCAACAGAATTAAAATTAGCATGGCCTTGCTATGTCTAGGTAATTCAGATCACGTGTCCCAGCTCAAAAGAATCATTTCTTTAGTTACAGACATATGCTCACCCAATATTTCTAACGAAGTACTCTGTAGGGAATTTTTAAAAGATGTCAGATCATTAATCTCCCAAAACATATATTCCTAGTTACCTCTTTCTTCCCCATCACACCTCCAACATTTTCCATCTACTTGATGAAAAAATCTTTGAAGCCTGCTTGGGATATAACAGCTCCAATGCACACACTTCCAAGCAAAGAACATAAACCTTCTGGACTTTGTTGCATACTTGGAATTCAGCTAAAAACTGTACAAGAGCAGGTCTTTCACTTATGATTACCCTATCCCTTTCTCTTTGCAAATACTCTGATGTCAATTCCTGGTAGGGAAGACAGTCTCTTTCCTGCAGTCCAAATGTCTTCTTGGCCTCATCCCACTTTATTATCTTTCCCTCTCTAATTATTTGCTTCCACTTTGGCCCCTTTGCCAGCTTTCTAAAGTACATTCCAGTTCTGTCTTATTTTCTGTGCCCATACTTGCATGCATCTCTCTTGGCAAAATCTTCTTTCTCCATTCTTGTGCTGGCTTAGTTCTTAATACATTCTGCTACTTTATTAATATAATTTGTGTATCTGGTGTTATTCTCCTTAAGGATTTCCACCCAAAACTCCACTCTCAGCTTATTTCTTGAACTTCCACTTTGAATTATAACCTTCTGCTTGCTTTATGCATCATAGTCTTAACTGTGTAGTTTTAATATATCCCTTCAAATCAAGAAATCTTAAACTTCATCATTCTACAGAAAGGATCAATGGATCCCACTTAACTCTTGCCTTATGCCCCTCTCAGATAAATTCCTTCAACTCTTTATTAGTTATTGTCCACAACTTTTCCTCTGGTTGATAAAAATATGCCTGACCTGTACATAAAATTAAAGGGACTAAAAACATTTTCACTGCTTGTATCTTCCTATCCATATCCATAAGCAAGTGCTTCCAGTTTCTCAGCTTTTTTATTATCTTTTCTTTAGTCTCTTCCTATATATCCTTAGCTGCCATAACAGAAATCTTTTTGATTCATATATAGCTAAGTAATTCAATTCATCGTATCCAAATAAATATGGGTGCTGCTGACCAATTCATGTGTGGATACATAATTAAAGGCTATAGCCTTTGTTTTGTTTTCTTTAGTTTTATAGCCCCAAAAGACTTGAAACTATCTAGAAAATTTCCACAACACTGAGATGTCATTTTCTGGATTAATCAATTCCAAAATAATATCATCTGCACATAAAGCTAACTTTTCTTGACTACCATATCAATCATATCCTTGAAGTTCTGAGTCCCTTATTTTCATCACCACTTCCTTTTCTTGGAGGAATTTTACTTCATTGAGTAATTCAAATGTCTGTTAATAAACCATTTAAATCATTTACTGAGTCCTTCACCAAAATGACAAAAAATGCCTTCCAGCTTGTATATAATTACATCTCTGAATTAGTCTCCAGATCCACAAAGAAACATATAATCTGATGTTGCCCATTTCATTTTTCCTCACCACTGGGTTTTAGGATCCAATATCAGATCCAATCTGGCCATTCCATCAGACTGATGATTCAAGTCTCGAGCTCTTCCCCCTTTCCATAATGACCTGTATCTCCTCTAATTCCACAAATCTTGTTTACCCCCTTCCTGGTTAGACATGACTGAGATCCGGTCTTGAGCTACTCAGATAACTGTAGTTTTTCTGTGCTTTTTCTCCTGCATTTGTTAAAATTCTATCTTAAAAGTTTTTCTAAGTCTTAGTTTTCAACCTCCCCTCTTGAATTTTTAGGCTTCCATTGGAGTTTGGGCTTTCATCTCCCTCTCCATGCTCCTTCTTTCCCATAATGGCCATTGGCCTACTGCTCTGTAACCTTTGTCTAGCCTATTTAAAAAAAATCTTTCCATATATCTATATTTTTTGGGTATTGCTGTTGTTTGTGTAAGTTTGTAGAGTTTGGTTGGAGGAGTACGTGTGTGGGCTCCTGCCTTTATCTCATTTGTGTGCTGTGTTTGTGCAAATGGCAGAGAAAGCCACTCATTTGAAATAATGCACCTTTTATGGGCACAAAATTTTGAATTCAGATTCCCACGAGAAGTGTGTTTCCTGCCTGGGTTCTGCTCACTTAGATCAGGACTGCGAAATTTGTGCGGGATTCAACCACCGTGCTAATCGCAGAAACAAATTAATATTGAAAGTGATGTTGCCTTCATCTGGAGCTCACATGCCTGCCAAACCTGGAGCTTCTAAGGAATCTAAGAAGCATGCCCCCTCAGCTTCCCTGGGGATTTCAGCTTCATTGCCGGAGCAAAGGCAAATATTGCCTGAGAAAGAGCAGACCTCTTTGGATTCAAGGGGTTCCTCAGATCCGATGTTATTTTGGCCATATGTGACTCCGTCATGGATCCGACCTTCATCAGATTTAAATGTTTCTGATCCAAAAGTGCTGTTGGAGATTGTGTTGATCCAGAGTTCTCCATCTCCAAGTAAATCTTTTTCAGATCCTATGACCATGGATCTGAGATCTCAGAGCCCTATGCTGAGACACAGCAAGTCACCTCCTCAGCTAGATCCACTCATTCCTTAGTCTCCTCTAGGTCCTCTAGGCTTTCCTGTTCCAAGATGGACAGGATGATGCAGACTTTACTTAAGGCTCAGATCAGAATGGGGCTTTTACAGTCTCTGTCCCATCTTGGATCTGTGAGAGCTCTGTCATCCATTATAGCCACTCCTCTTTTGATCTGACCACCTTATTCGGAACCCCAGGCTCTCGATACCTTGGTAAAGATGTCATGCGAGCCAAGGATAGCACATTCCTTGACTCTGGCAGTGTCCCAGACTGGCTTGGCTCTAATGCTTTAGCAGCAGAGTGGACCCCAGACCCGAGATGTTGGCGCTGGCTCCGTGGGTTGGTTTTGGCTCTGAACTGATCGATTCCGTCCCTCCCCCTTGGGGCTTCAGCTCTTGATAGTTCAGGGCTGGTGTTGTCTGGAGGCCTCTACCTTTTCTCCTTGGGTGATTTCAGCTCTGAAGAGGGAAGGGGAAGGATCCCCAGGTTTCTTCACATTTCAGGTGGCAGAGAGGGCATTTCTAGGCCTAGAGATGTGTCTCCTCACTCCCCAGAACCTGTACATTTTCCATCCAGTCCGAAAGTTGGTCCCAGTATTTTTGTCCATGGTCAGCCCATCCAAGAGGTCCTCTAGCCTGCCCCTCTACAAGAAGTCCCTTGCTGTTCTGAGTCCTTCCCTAAACATTTCGCAGAGGGATGCACTGGAAGAGAACATGCAAGATTAAGCACATAGATTCCCTTTTGGAGTCTCTGACTGAGGACACCGATTTCGATGAGGGAAAAGGATCCCACTGATCACCAGCTGAAGACATCTCCTTTGGATATATCCTAGAGATCCTGAAGTGAAAGAGTGGCTCGTCTTTCCAACCTCCTTCTTATGAGGAATCAGTGTTTCTGAAGGCTTTTCAGATGGACCCATCTATGTCCTGGGTAACTACACCAGTGGATGAACTTATTAATCTACCTTCCCTTTGGGCTTGGAAGGAGCCAGACACCATGGAGCTTATCCCTAAGCACATGACAAGTTTCTAAGTCCCCTTTCTGATCACCCTCATTGAAGTAAAGGCATTCCAGTAGTTGCCACTGTGACAATAGGAGACACTGCTAGCCATGTCAGGAGAAGTAGGGCAGTGGATGCATGACTTGTGCCAGCACAGCTAGCTGGAATTTTGTAAATAATTATATGTCATTTGTATATCAAACTGATTTGTACAGATGCTTGTGCTAAAAATGTGTTTGTGAGGTTTACTTGTGTTAAAATGTATCAACAGTGCACCCTGTTGGAATGAAAATAAATTTACATGTATTATTGTAACTGAATTAAATGTATATATTTTGATAGAGGATTCTGGGACAGCAGAGGTTAACCAGCTAGCTTACTTTAAGGAAAATAAGGGAAATGTAAATGAGCTGTTAAACCATTAAAATTGCACACAACAGTGCTGAACAGGACTGGCGACTGTGGGTCTGTAAGAAGCCTTTGTTTATTAGCTCAGCAAAAAGAGGGAAAGACCCAGGCACTGCCATAAACATTTAAATGTGTATTGTACCCATCTATGCTAAATTCCTGCCTCAGCTTCAAAGGGGGATACTCTGAAAACCTAGAGGTTAGGTGACCAGATGAGGTCATTCTGCAATCCATCTTAGATATTATATTTTACATGGAGTAATCTCTGAGTATTGAGTATTCTGTTTTGGGGAACCTGACTAGAAAGACTGTTGACATATATCTTTTACCTTGCTCTTTCAAGTAAATTATTGGGGAATAGTAATTTTCTTAGATTCAGTCAGGAATATTGTGAAGCTTAGTTTATAGATAATTTTTCTTTATTTGTATGAGTCTCTCCATCAATGTTATTTTCAATAGTTCCTGTGATTTGAACTCTGTGCTTTACTATAAATATATATTTAGTATTTTCTTGTTATTTTATTATTTTTTTATTAAATATATTTAAATGTTTCATTGTGGCTGGTCCTTTTTAGAAAGTACTTAACCTTTGAGAATGGTTATCTTTATTTGGTGACACTGTGTGGGCCACTCCTAGCTGTCTTGGTCAACTACTACCATTTGTTAGCATCTGCTAAAAAGATGGTCAGTAGAATTGGAGTCCCTTTATCAGGGGCCTTAGAGTAGCTGATTGTGAAGTGTCTGGTGGCAGTGATAACTACCTTATATTCAAGGCAGAAAGGGACATAGCAGGCAAATCTGTGCCAGCCTTTCCCATGTGTGTGCATGAAAAATCAAATCTCACAGTATGTGTGTGTCAGCTACATGGAACAGGGACACAAAGCATTGGGCTTATAGAGAGGGTGCTGAAGGTCTTGGCTTAGACACTTGGCTGAAGACCTAACCATACAGCTGTACAACTGGGAAGTCATATTGGGGACCTGGGGGGAGACAGAGAGAGAGAGAGCCAGACGTCGGACTGAGTGTGTTCCCTGTGTGCTCTTAAGGGAAATTGTGCTTGATGCAGAGAGGTCTGCATCTGGAAATACTGAGTGTATCCATTAGTATTCCAAGTGCATGTCCCTCTTCAGTGTCAGTAATGAGGATTCAGACTCCTTGATTACTGGCCCAGAGAGGGGTTGTAACATATTGGTGAGTAGTGGTGCAACAGTAATTGAACTCCTGTAGCCTGTAAGCAGTTGTCATTAAAAAAGGTGTACTCTCAAGCAGCCACAAAGTAGACATTCAGCATTTCATATCACTATAGTTTTATTTATTTACTTTTTGTTAGCTTAGTCAGGGAGAGCATGCGAGGATTATGACAAGCTGACAAGGAACCAGTTGGCTGAGATGTGCCAAGCCAGAGGACTGGTGCATGCCAACCTGACTAAAGGGGAAATGACTGCACCTTATTCACAGCTGCAACACAGACCAGCAACCAGGAAGACAACAAGTCTGGCATTGGGGATGTACAACTCTCAGAAACAGGACAGTTCAACTTTTCCTCAGAGGGCTTAAAATCTGTCTGGAGTTGAGACTTGAACTGGGGGCCAAACATTTAGGACTAAAATCATCAGGGAGACTGCAGAATTTGGAGGATGAAGAAAATGAGAAACTGCAGTGTTTGGAGGCTGAAGAAAAGGAGAAGCAGCATCAACATGAGAGGGAGATGTTGATTCTTTGTCAGGGTCATGGAGTTAAAGGGGAAGGGAATAACCATCCCTAGAAGCAATAAAGGTCAACAAATTTCTTCCACAATTTACAGAGGGTAATAATTTTGATAGTTTTATTCATATATTTGAAGGGTATGTAAAGAGCATAATGTTGACCAAGGGCTCTTAGTACTGTTCCTGACCCCCTTACTCCATGGTAAAGCTTTAACTGTTGTTTCTGAATTGTTTGATACTGAATCCTTAAACTATGATTCTGTTAAAAATGTTTATTGGAATGCTTAAGTTAACACCTGAAGCTTACAGAAAAGGTTTTGTGAGCATAGACGCAAGGCAGGTGAAAGTGTGTGACTATATTATTGAGTTAAGCACTTATTTTCATAGGTCTGCGAGTGGGTGTTAGGTCACCACTTTTCAAGGGCTGGCAGACCTTTTAGTGAGGGAACACACCCTTAGCACTTTACCTGAGGACATGAGAATCTGGTTGCAGACAGGGAATCCAACTCTGCAGATGAGCTGGGGGAAAAAAGGAAACTACTTAGCAAGCAGGGCATCACTGCACAGGAAAGGGATACCCAGTGATGCACATGGATATAAGGTAACCCATGGTGAGCAGCATAAACCACCCCAACAGAGTCCACCAGTAACAGGGGAAGCCACTAGTTCAGGTACACAGCCATGATCAAGGGTTACATGTTTTAAATGCAACCAGTGGGGCTATGTAGCATATATTCACAGAGGCAAGGTGGGGAACAAAAGGTGGGTAGTCAGCAAGTGGGAATAACAGAATGCCAGTGCTAAGTTGCCTGGAGACAACAGACGTACCAAACTACCACCAGAGTTTGTACCCTATCTTGGTGAATAGAAAACAGTGAGTTGAGCAGCCCCTGTAAATACGGCAACTGCATGGCTCCAAAAAGACCTAATAGCAATACAAAACAGAAGGAAGCCAGCAGACTGTAGCATTCAGTGTTTATTCCAAACTAGCTCTAAAGCATAGTATAAAATAAAAAAGAGACAAAACAGACCGGTTTCGGCTGTAAAATTTACATATCTTTCATCAGTGCAGTAAAGACATGAGACCTTGTTTTCTTTTTATATAACCACTAGGTGAGGCTCTAATTAATGAATTAATTAACAGTCCTAATTAAAGGTAAGTCCTGGTGAAAACAAACCCCCCAGTTTAATAATCCATTTATTTTCCTTACTGTTCAAAATCTGATGCCATCCTGCTTTATTTGTCCTGTTTCCAATAATTCTATCACAGTAAAATTAAAAGATGCATTCTTGTGTGCCTCAATGAGATTATATAAAGCAATGGTAAGTCTCTTCTGCCTGATATCACTATGGTGTTCAGAAATTCTAAATTTAAGTGGTCTGGACGTTTGTCCCACATAAAACGCAGAACAGATACATGTAGCCAAATAGATCACCCACTCCATCTGACAATTCTCAAATACTTGACCAGTATTTTTACTACTAAACTGGCTTGTTTTCATTACCTTTCTGCAGTGGGTACAATGACCACAGGGAAAATATTCTTTAAGCTGGTCCCCCATAAGAGTTGTTTATATGGAATCACCCTTACATCTCAATCCATGTTTATAGTGACTCAAATATGACCTCAAGTTCTTACCTCTCCTAAAAGAAAAATGACATCTGTCATCCAAAAAATCGGAAAGTTTGGCATCTGCTAAAAAGATGGTCAAGTGTCCGCGAACACTAAGTAAAACATCAGCCTTTGTTCATTAGCTCAGTAAAAAGAGGAGAAGCCCCAGGCACTGCCATAAACATTTAGATGTGTATTGTCCCATCTACACTAAATTCCTGCTGCAGCTTCAAAGGGGGATAGTCTGAGAACTTAGAGTCAGGTGACCAGATGAGGTCATTCTGCAAGCCATTTTGGATACTATATTTTATAGGGAGTAATCTCTGAGTATTGAGTATTCTGTTTTGGGGAACCCAATTAGAAAGACTGCTCACATATTTCACTGTAACTTGCTCTATCAAGTAAGTTATTAGAGAATGGTAATTCTCCTAGCTTCAGTCAGGAATATAGTGAAGCTTAGTTTAGAGATTGTTTTTCTTTATTTGTATGAGTCTGTCCATCAATGTTATTTTCAATGTTTCCTGTGATTTGAACTCTGTGGCTTACTGTAAATATACATTTAGTATTTTCTTGTTCTTTTATTATTTTTTAATAAATATATTTAAAATTTTCATTGTGGCTGGTTATTTTTAGGAAGTACTTAACCTTTGAGACTGCTTATATTTATTTGGTGACACTGTGTGGGCCACTCCTGAAGGCCTAGCTGTCTTGTTCAACTAGTACCATTTGTATTAGTATTAATATTAGGTAGTAGACTTGGACACCCTTTGTCAAAGGCCTTAGAGTAGCTGATTGTGGAGCATCTGGTGGCAATGATAACTACATTATACTTTGGGCAGAGGGAGACACAGCAGGTAAATCTGTGCCAGCCTTTCCCAGGTGTGTGTGTGTGTGTGTGTGTGTGTGTGTGTGTGTGTGTGTGTTTGTGCATGTGTGTGTGTTGTGTGTGTGTGTAAAATCAAATCTCACAGTGTGTGTGTGTGTGTGTGTGTGTGTGTGTGTAAAATCAAATCTGACAGTGTGTGTGTGTGTGTGTGTGTGTGTGTGTGTGTGTGTGTGTGTGTGTGTGTGTGTGTGTGTGTGTGTGTGTGTGTGTGAGCTAGTTGGAGCAGGGATACAAAGCACTGGGCTGACAGAGATGGTGTTGGAGGTCTTGGCTTGGACACTCAGCTGACGATCTAACCCTACAGTTGTTCTGGTGAGGAATCTTATTGAGGACCTGGAGGGAGACAGATACGGAGATCCAGACCTCGGACTGAGTGTGCTCCCTATGTGCTCTTAAGGGAAATTGTGCTTGATACAGAGAGGTCTGCATCTGGAAATATTAAGTGTATCAATTTGTATTCCAAGTGCATGTCCTTTTTCAGTGTCAATGTTGATTCAGGTTCCTTTATTACTGACACAGAGAGGGGCATCACAGCCATTATAGTGTCAGCAGCCACAAAAAAGGAGCTAGCAAAACACAGCTCCTCTGTCCACCCCCCCCCCCACCTCCCACCGAACAAGGAGTCTCTGGTGTTGGACAGGCACAGGAAGAGCGTCTATGCCTCAGCCATTTTTATGCTGAAAACTTTAAATTATTCGGTACATTTCATGCATCATCAGAGGGATTTGGTCAAGGAACTCACCAACTCCCTGTCAGAGTCCATGTTGGAGGAGGACCTTAAGAAGGTTTCTCCCCAGCTTTCGACTCTAGCTTCCTTGTCTAATTTATCAATGAGGTTGATTTCCATTGCTGCAGAAGAAAACTCTTGATCGGCCAGAACAGGCATTGCCCTCAGGAGACATGCCTGGTTGAGGTTTGTGGATTAGCGGAACCCTTTAAGGTGTCCTTTACCAATGCCCCTTCAATGGTTCTTCCTTGTTTGAACCATTGGTTAAAGAAACATTTACCAACAGTGAGAAACAGGGAAAGACCCTGTCTGCTGTAAGGATAAAGTTTTCTTTCCTTAAAAGGCACTTTTCAAGGAACCAGTATAGTGGGAATAAAATGTGATTCAGGAAGTCTCAGGGTTCTTTCCAGGATTTTCATGAAGACTCCTCATCCAGAGGCAAAGGATGAGAGTTTAATGGGAGCCACCGCCCTAGAGATTCTACAAAATCAGGGCATTAGAGAACCTTTCTCTGACAAGCCCTATCAGTGCTCCTGAAGTGCTGCCTGACTGTCCTACTCTGGAGGCAATCGGGGGCAGACTTTTATTGTACCTAGACACTTGGACAAAACTAACAAATGACAACTTTGTGCTAAACATAATTTCCAGAGGTTATTACTTTCTCCTTTTCCTTCCTCCACCACCCCCAAAAGGAATCTCCCTGGCATTCCACCCAGTCAGAGGGAGTACACCATACAAGAAGTTCAAAAACCTTTTAGAGAAAAGAGTCATCCACAGGCCCCAACTGAGCAAGAACATGAAACTTATTCATGCTTCCTTTTGGTGCCAAAAAAGACAGGGGACCTATGGCCAATATTGGATGTGAGCAAGCTAAACCTATATGTCAAGAAGTCAGAGTTTCACATGGTGAAAGTTCAGTCCATTCAGTCCATTCTGCCATTACTATGCAAGGATGATTGGATGTGCTCTATAGATCTCCAGGATGTGTGCTATCACATAAAGATTAACAAAGCCTCCAGAAGACACTTCCAGCTGGGAATCAATTATTACAAATTCAAAGCACTGCCGTTTGGGCTCACTACAGTCCCCTGGGTGTTTACCAAATGTACATCAGTGGTGGCAGCTCACCTGAGACTGCGAGGATTCCAGGTGTTTCCATACTTCAATGATTGGCTCCTAGCTGCACCATTGAGGCATCAACTGGTTCAAATAATGCAGTACCTATTTACACACCTTCAGTCAGCTGGGAATCATGATAAATTTGGCAAAGTCAAAACTAACACCCATTCAGCGGATAGAGTTAATAGAAATGCAGCTAAACACAATCACTCAAGTAGCAGCCTGTGCCATCCCTGAGACAGCTAGTCCATGTCTTACAGGATACCCCCGCACCATCAGCAAGATTTATTCAAAGATCTCTAGGTTCCATGTCGGCTGCCATACTGCTAGTACCAATGGCAAGATTCTTTATGTGAGTACTTCAGTGGACCCTAGCAGTTCAGTGGTCCATTCTGTATCATCAGTTAAATGCCCCGATCAAACTAACTCAAGTCTGCAGACATCATCTTCAATGGTGGATGCTATCGGACAGTCTTTATCTGGGCAGGCCTTTTCTTCTTCCCCCTCCAATGGCCACAGTAACCATGGATGATTCCTTGCTGGGGTGGGAGGGCATTATGAAGGAAGACTGGTCCAAGGCATGTGGACCCTGATAGAGACCAAATTGCACATCAATATTCTAAAGATGAGAGCAGTCTTCTTAATGTTGCAAACTTTGCAGGATTGCCTACCAGTGGGAAGGATGGGAATTCACACTGACAACATGCCAGTAGTCTGGTATATCAACAAAAAGGGAGAAAACCATTCATACTCATTATGCAGAGAGGCCATGTGAGTGTGGGAATGGGTGATCTCTACTGCTTTCTTATTGCAACACACATTCCTGGGGAGACCAGTGCTATAGCAGACAGACTCAGCAGATATATCTTGAGTCCACATGAGTGGCCCTTAAATCAATCAGTAGCAAACCAAATCTTCCACCAAAGGGGCCAACCTTGCTGCAACCTTTTTGCATCTCTCCTGAACACCAGTTGCAGCAAGTACTTTGCTCTGATCCCAAGTGGGGAGTCACCCAGGGATGCTCTAGTACATGATTGACCTTCGGGTCTTCTGTAAGCCTACTCCCCAAATTCCTTTTATTCTAAACATTCTACAGAAAGCCATCAGGTTAAAGAATACTCTAATCCTCATTGCTTCTTTCTGGCCTGATCAGGTATGGTTCCCCTTCCTACGGTCTCATGCCAAATATCCACCATGGATACTGAATCCCAGACAGGATCTGATTTCTCACCCATCAGAACACCAACCCTTCAATCTCAAATCCCTAAGACTAACCACTTGGTTAAACCACTTCCAATGATTCTAAGAAAGTCCAGGCTGGCCTCCCCAGTCCTTGAAATCATACTCAAAAGCATTCTACAAAAAAAGTTGTACAATAGCAAATGGAAGAGATTTTCAGTTTGGGCACTGAACTAGAACAATGATCACTTTGCAGCCCCCATTTCAGCTATCCTTTTCTTCCTGAGTTCTCTTTTTCAAGATGGAGCCAGTTTTTGCATGATTAAAGTACAATCGGCAACGATTCCTAATTTCTACATCACAGACAATTCAAATGCACTTATTTCCATTTCAACATCCAGATTATGCAAGGCCTTTATCAAATGAAGTTTTCTTCTCAGGCCCCCAATTAAAGATACTCCCCTTCCTTAGGATCTGACCTTGGTCCTACAAGATCTCATTCAGAGACCTTACAAAGTGGCTGATTCCTGTGACATAAAATTTCTATCCTAGAAGACCATTTTTCCTGTAACCATTACTTCAGGCAAAAGGGTATTGGAACAACAGGCCTTATCATCTAAACCGCAATATATTACCTTTTTCAAAGAAAGAGTTTCTCTGAGGATGAATCCTTCTTTTATGCCTAAAGTGGCCATGGAGGTGAACATAAACAAGTCTATTCATCTTCCAGTCTTTTTCTCTAACCATTCAGCAAGGATGAATATATGCTTCACTTACTTGATGTTCATAGACAGTTGCATTTCTACCTGCAAAGGAAAAAGGAACATAGGAAATTTGAACAGCTATTCATATCTTTTTCACCCAACTGACTAGGCCAAGCAGTGTCAAAAGTAACTCTAGCTAAATGGATCACTAATGGCATGTCTACCATTTATTCCTTAAAAGGCTCGCTGTTGCCCAGTCCACCGAGAGGCCACTCATCCCAGGTTCATGTTCACTTCTTCGGCTTTTTCAGCTAGAACCTCTATTGATGAAATTTGTGCAAAAATCACATACATTTGTCTTGCATTATAAATTGGATATAGTCTCCAGAGACAGAGCATCCTTTGGCTCTGCAGTGTTCAGGCATATCTTTCCATAGGGGCCACCCAGAAAATCAAATAGCTGGAGACTCTGACCCAATGGTGAGGAAGAATGAAATGGACAACATCAGATTTAGGAGTTATTAACTTACCATAACTTAGCATCTCTGTGGTCCAGTTTAATTCTTCCTCACATTCCACCCTGCTTTCCCCTTCTAGAAAGTCCAGAGGTATCTAGAGGAATCAGGACTCCATAGAGTCCTAATTTGAGCTCCAAATTAGGGTAATATCATAATGTTTCTAATTTATGTTCCTATGCCTATTTCTGTTTTTTGGGGCAGTAAATTAATTGGAATTAGGAGTGGATTAGGAAAGGGAGGTTGTTGAAAAGTCAAGAATTGGTGGTGGGTAATCTTTAGCTGTGTGGGAATGAAATTGGGTGGAAAGTTAGGTAAGATAATCTTGATTGGGTTAAATTAAGTGAAATTTAGTTTAAAATTTTTTGGGAAGTGAAAATAAAAGGATTAATTTTTCTGGGAAAATTGGTGTTTTTGTGTTGTTTTGGATTGGTGGAAAGTTGGGGTTTTAGGAATGTGGTGTGGGTTAGGTTTTTAGTTTTAAAAGGTGGATTTTTGATGTGTGGAATAGATCAGGTGGGTTAGGTAGTTGGGGGTTTTGGGGTGTGTTGTTGGTTGGTTTGGGTTGGGTAGTAGGTGTAAGGGAATTTTTTATGTTGATAGTCTTTGTTAGGTAATTAAAATGGAAGTTTTTGGTTTTTTGTTGTTTTTTTTGTTGTGTGGGAATTCTTTTTTGTGTGCTGGTGTGATGTTTTGGAAATGTTTTCCCTTGAAATTTGGTCGTATTAATTTCAGTTTTAATAGGGGAAATTTTTAATATTTAAAAATTTTTATTCCCCGATTTTTTTTAGGGAGTCAGAAACCTTTATTTCCCAATTGATTTTAAAAAATTCCCATGTAATATGTGAAGTAACTTACTAAAAGATGTTTAGTAGTTCTTTATTTTTCCTTTATTTTTATTTTTAAAAAAACTAGGAGAGAAGGAGTGCTTTAATGGGCCTCAGTCTTTGGGGAAAAAAAAAAAAAGGGGGTGGCCAAAATAAGAACTGTTTAAATGAAATAGATTTATTTCACCCTTTTAAAATTTTAAAAATTCAAAGATGCAACCCTTGGCAGAAGCAAAAGGGTTATATAAATCCAAAGAAAGGGTTGTTCAAATCAACTTATACAATGCTGTCTTGCAAATTTGTTTTTATTAAACCTGGAAATATGAGGTTCAATTTTAAAAAATGGAAAATTAAAGATAGCTTTTTCCAGGTTTTTGGGTACTTAAATTAAAATCCTTAAAAGGGTTTTAAACCCCTTAAGGGAAAAGAGGTGCTATTGGAAATTGGTATAAAAAAGGACTTTATTTTTTTAAAAACATTTTGCAAAATACCATTCTAATTTCTTCCCTAAACCCCAGCAATTTGTTAAAGTTATTTTAATTTTTGTCTTTTAAAAAAAGGTTTGGTTTTGGTTTTTAAATTAAGTTCAAAAAATTGAAACATTATTCAAACCTTCATCCCCCGGAAATTCTAAATAACCTTTATTTAATTTTAATTGGAACCAATACACATAGAGTTTAAATTTTTAAAATTTTTAACAAAAAGAATTTTTTTGTAATTCAAACCCTTCCTTAAAATTAATAATCAATATTTAAAAAAAAACTTCATTAAACATGAATAAATACCATTTAAATTAAAAAAGTTTTTTAAAAAATGACCCAAGATTATTTTGTTTCTTTCCCAAAATCATTTTAAAAAATTTCCCAATTTAAAACATTATTATTGGGCATTACAAATTTAACATAATTTTAATACACACACTTTAAATTTATTTTAACCCTTTTTTTAAACATTCGAATTTGCTTAACCCAAAAAACCTTTTGGGAAATTTTAAATGTGTACTTTAAAAATTTTAAATTAAAATTTATTTTAAAATTAAAAAAAAATTAAAATCAAAAATTTTATTTAAAATGCCTTCCATTATTTTGACCCTTCCCCTTATTTCCCAGTTTCCCGTTTGATAAAATGGTTTAACAATTTTTTGCCTTTGTGGAAATTTTATTTTTTAAATTTAAGTTTGGATTTCTTTTGTAAAAAATGGTTCCAACATTGATTAGGTTGTAAAAGGCCCAATTTTAAGGGAAAAAAAATGCCTGTTTTAAAAAAATTTTGGGAAAATTTTTAAGTTTGCCTAAATAATTCATTTCTTCACTAATAATAAAACATTAGAAAATTTTTTGTTTCCAAAGTTTTTGAAAGTTTTCCCCATGGTCTTCTGAGCCAGAACCGAAGGTTTATGCCCAAATTTAAATGCCTTTTTTTGGAACAGAATAAAAATCCCAAAGATGAATTTTTTCTTCATAAATTTCTTCCCAAAATTGAATCCAGCTGCCCTAGAAAGTGGTTGTTGAAGGAAGGTTGTTTTGTTTCCCCCGAATGGAAAGAAATTTCAGTAAAAATTTTTTTCCAAGCCCCGATATCAAAGTGGGGATGTTTTCTTTAATATTGAGTCATAAACAAACATTTGTGAATATTTGATTGCTACAAAAGAAATGAAAACTGGAAATAAATTTATAAATTCTTGTAAGGTTAATGGACAAAGTGAGATAATTTGACAAGGAAATTTTAAGGTTTCTGCCCAAAGGTTGGGAAATAATTTTATAGGTATTTAAACCCAGTTAAAAATTTGAAAACTTACCAACAGGGGGGCACCAAATAAGTTTAGTTTAACTTTAGGCTAAGAAGGCTATTGGAGATTAAAAAGTATAATTAGATAGCACTTAGCAAAAAGATGTAAAATTTAACTTAATGGTTTGACCTTTTATGGGATAAAATTTTCTAGCTGCTGCGGTGAAATTAAGATATAAAAGAAATTAAATTGGGTAAAAGGAAAGAAACAAATATAAATCAAAATAATGTTAAGAATAATTCAAACCCCAAAAATTTAAAAAAGAAACTGACCAATCAGAGATCTTGTCAAGCATTAAAAAAGAGGTTTAAGTATTTTATTTTATCCTAGGGTTTTTAAATGATATTAAGAAGGGGTAAAGCAAAGAATTAAAACTTTTATTAAGAAATCTGGGTTAAACAAAATTTTTAACCCAAATTTTTAAACTGGGAAAAAGTTAAAAACTTCAAAGGATTTAATTTTGGAAATGAGGGTCAAAATACCATAACAAAGAATAAGTAAAATATTTTTAAGAAAATTATATTGAAAAAACCCTAATTAGGAACAAATCCAAAACAAAATTTTGCTTAAGTTTTGGGTAGATACCAAAAGGGGGATTTTTTTTAAAGGCTGGGTTCACTTCCAATGATTATAAAATCAGTTATACCAAAACCGAAAATTTCTCACCAATTCAATGGTTTTTGGTTTCTTACCTGTGGGGAGCCCCTCAAGGCCATTTTAACTTAAGGTTGCAAAGGGGTTCCCCCCAAGGCATCCCCAGACCTTGCTGGAGTCAAAACATACTGAGAAGAAACCTAAAAAGCCCTGAACCATAAATAGGCAAGGAGGAGGTAGAGTGTGAGGGAATGGAACATAATAAGCTGAAAGAAAAATTTGATCTATTACCAATCTTTCCTTTGGGAACTTCCTTAACCTTACTTGGGTGATGAAATCCTTGAGCAGTTAAAAAAAACCCCAAAATTTTATTTAAAAATAAAAAAAATATGTTTTTCTAAGAAACATTCTGAACCCAGCCTGAAACTTAAATTTGCCCGAATAAAACCCACTAAGGGTAATTTTGATTGGACCATAAAAATAATAAGAATTTGGGGTCCAGGAGACCGGTTTTTGGAAAACAAAATGGTTGGCAAACGGAAAAGACGTTTCCGAAATTTTCCTTAAAAAAATTTTTATAAGCTATGAGAAATTAATTCGGGTTTTAGAAATTAGGAAAAAGGCAACTAAAATTGGTGGTGATCTGAACAACCCTTTGGGAAAAAAGTAAATTGCTTTAAAGGGGCCCTCTTGGAAAACCATAAGGTGGCTTAATGAAACTTGATAGAAACCCCCCTTAAAATTATGGTCCAAAATCCTTCTGAAAATTTAAGAAATTATGCAGGCTAAAGGGGTGGGAGCTTTTAACAAAAATTTTGGGTTTTAAAAAAAGGTGATCGGAAAATGTCCCTTTGAAGGCAAAGGGGCCCCTGGGTTGGGGGCATTGAATGAAAGAGAAAATTTCCCAAATTTCCTTTAAGGTTGGGCCCAGAACAGTTGGAAAAATTTTAAATTTCGAAAGGAGCTTTTGGGAATCTTCCGGGTCAATGGGAAAACCCTTTTTAAATTAAATTTGGGGGCGGGGAAAACTTACATTTGGAAAAACAGAAGTGACTGGGGGAATGACAGTTCCCAGGGGTGGGGGAGGAAGTAATTGTGAATAAAAATAATTTAGGTTTTTTTTCATTACATTTTGGGTTTCTGTGGGGGTTCTTGGAAATTCCAAATTTGGGCCGCAGTTGTCCTTCCCCCCATCAGGTCATGATAAAGGAAACTGCCCATTTGTTTAGTTTTCTTCCCAATGTGGCCCCAAAGGTTGCTGAAATTAGTTTAAAAATTGCCAAAAGCTTAAACCCATAAGTACAACCAGGTTGATAGTTTAAGATAAGAAAAGGGGAATTAAGGGTGGGGGGTGACTGAACTCAATAATATTGTTCTTTTTTAAAGCTGCAAAGTCTTTTTTTGTTTTTATAAATTTGGTTGCCCAAAGCTTGGGGGGGTGGACAAAGATTTATCCCTGAACTTGCATGGAAAGCCTTGCCTGGGTTTGGAAGGGCCCCTTGTAATTTTTGTGAAGTAGTTTTCCAAGAGACCCTAATGTTTTGGTGTATTTAAAGCCAGAATGGCTGAATTTTTGGTTTTAAAGTTAGGCAGGTTTGCCATGCAAGGAAAATGCAGTTCTTAAAAGTGTTTTTAAATAAAGGGCATAGCCGTAATTGCTCTGTCTTTCTGAAATTTTTTTCCAGAGAATCTAAGGTTTGGGAAAGAAAGAAAACCTAGTGGATTTGGTAAAGGGGAAATTAATTTTTTGGTAATGGATACCCTTGGCTAAATTGGGTTTTTCCCAAACCCTTTTAAAGAAAAATAAAGGTTCCACCCAAAGCCTAGCTCTGAAATTTTTGGAATTTGGACCTTTTCCAGAAAGAATTTGAAGGGCCTAAAAAAGTTTTTTTCCAAACAAACGGGCCCGCAGGATTGCTTTCCTGGAGGCCTAAATTTTTTTCCCCCTTGGCTTCTTTATAAAATTAAAAAAATTTTAACTGACAACATCCAGACCTAATTAAAAATGGAAACCCATTTTCTTTGCCGAAGGGTGAGTTTGGGGGGGTCCTTCAAATTCTTTCTTTAACAATCCCCGGGGTCTAAACAACAAACATCATCTTGATCCCAAGATCCCTTTTAACCATCAAAAATTTCCACCAAAAACCTCCACTTACTTCCAACCCACAAAGTATTTCATCCCCAAAAGGGGTCACCGGGATGCCTAGACAAATTACTTGGGCCTTAGCCTATCCCAAATTCCTTTTCTCAAATTTAAAAACTAGGTTAAAATACAATCCTATTTTCTTTTGGCCTTTATATGGGCCCCTTTTACTTTTCCCCCAAAAATCCACCTATCTAATCCGATCTTTCTCACCCAGAAACCACCTTAAACTAACCCCAACACTTTTAAACACTTCCCAAATTGAAATTTTTTCCCCTTGAAACCATATCAAATTTTAATTTCAAGCAATGGAAAGATTTTTTTTTGGACTGAACTTTGAAAATTCATTAGCCCCCTTTTGATTTTTTTCCTGGTTTTTTAAGAACTTTTCATGTTAAAACCGGGAAATTTCCTATTTCACAAGGGAAATTTAAAAGCCTTATTTCCTTTTTCAAAAGATTTCTTTAAAGAATTTTTTCCAAAGGCCCCATTAAAACTCCCCTTAATTTTACCTTCAAAAGAACTTAAAATGGCTATTCCTTTAAAATTTTTATTAGAAGCCTTTTCCCAAAAACCCCAAAAAAATTTGAAACCCGGCCCTTTCTCTAAACCCAAAATCCTTTTCAAAGAAAATTTTTAATGAAACTTCCTTTTACCTAAATGGCCATGAGGTAAAAACAAGCTCATTTTCCCGTCTTTCCTTCCTTCAGCAAGAAATACTTATTGATGTTAAGAATTAATTTTCCCCAAAGAAAAGGAATAAATTTGAACAGCATCTTTTTCCCCAATTGGCCAACTTCCCAAAGCTCCAAATGAAATAAAGGGATCTAATTAAAAGGCCCGTTCCCTCCAGGGGATTAATCCCTTATGTTCACTTTTCTTTTCAGTTCTTTATAAATTTTAAAACAAAATCGCATTTAAGGAATAAATCCAGAGACGAACCCCTTTTGAGGGTTAGGCATATCTTTCCAAGGGCCCCCCAAAAAAATGTGGGTTACCAGGGGGAAAATGAAATACAACCCTTTTGGAGTTAACTTAATTAAACATCATTTTATTTATCTTTCAAACCCTGTTTCTTCTAGAAAGCAAGTATTAAAGGGAACAACCCTGGGTTTAAATTTTAGCTCCAAATTTGGGGAATACATGGTTTCAATTTTTGTTCCTATATTCTTTTGGGGAGTAAATTCAAATGAAAAGGAATAGGGTTAGGGAATGGGAAGGTTGGATTGATCAGTATTAATGGGTGGGGATTATGTCATGGTAGGAAGAAGAAATTGGAAAAGAAAGGGGTTTGGTAAGATTTTGATTGGGTAAATTAGGGTAAATTTGAGTTATTTTTGCCTATAAAGGTTTTTAAGAATTTTTTTTAGGGAAAATGGTTGTATTTTGTTTTAAAATTGTTTAGTTAAATGGTGTTTGGTTGTGTTTTAGTGGGGTTTGGTGTAGTTAGGTTGGTTTGGATTGTTTTGAGAGAGTTGGTGGTTAGTGTTTTGGAGGCGGTTTTAAAAATTTTTTTTGTTGTTAGGTTTTGTTAGGCAAGTTAAGTTAATGTTACTGTTAATTTGGGAGCGTTTTATTTTTTGGTTTAGGTTTATGTTTTCAGGGTTTGAGATTTTAGTTGTGTGGTTTTGTTTTTGTGTTGGTTTTTTATTTTGGAACAGTTTTTATTTTAAAAAATTGGCTGTTATTCTATTTCCTTTTGCTGAATAGTAAATTAGTTTTTGGGAAAATTTTTAATTACCCTTTTTTTTTGCAGTAGGAAGAATCCCATTTTATTTTAACAATGCAAAAGTTAAATTCTTTTTCATTTTGGCAAATATTAAATAATTAAAAGCCTTAATTTTAAGGCATTGTTTCCATTATTTTTATTTTTGGGGAAACAAGTTGGGGATGAAGTTTTGATTTGCAAAGTTTAATTTATGCAACCTTGGGCAAAATAAAAAAATGGGAGGAAAATAAAGCAAGATTAAAAGAAAGGCTTTCTTATCTTGGCAAATTTAAAAATTTAAATTCAAAAGTTGCATACCCGCATAGCAAGCAACGGTATTAAAGTAGAAATGGAAAGGTCCTTGAAAAATTTTTCCATACTCAAATAAATTTGCATTTTTAAACATGAAAATTTATGGTTAATGTTAAAAAAATGAAAAGCTTAAAATTAGAAATTCCAATTTTGTTTTTAAATTTTTAAAATTGGAATTTTTAAACCCCACTAATGATTAAAATAAGGGAAACTTTAGAATTTTTTTTCAGTAAAAAATGTTTTGGGTTTAACCCAAATTTCTTCATATTTTAAATGACATATTTTAACATCATTCCAGCTGTTCAAGGCCCCATCTAACACAATTTTGTATAAAATTTTTTCATAAAATTTTTGAATTGTGTTTTGGGGAAAACACTTAAAAAAATTGAACATAAAAAGAGACATTTAGTTTCAACTTATACAAAACACAATATAACCATTTTATCTTTTATTTTGACCACCCCCCAGTTCAAAAAATTGGCATTTTTAACACAAAAATTTAGATTAAAGGGAATTATCTTTAATAAACCAAAATTTTAAAAAAATCAAATATACAAAAAAAACCCCTTTAACCATACCCAAAAAAATACCCTTTAATTAAAGTTTTCAAACAAAAACCCTTAGTTTTTTTTTTTTAAAAATTTAATTTAAAACTTTTAACATTTTAAAACAATTCCCTGCATTTCAATTTATTTAACCAACAATATTTGAAAGCCCAATGTTAAAATTTAAAATTCCCCTGATAATCCAAATAATGACTTCTGGTGTTGAAAATATAAAATTTTGGAATTTCATTTTACTACAAAAACTTGCAATAAATTTAAAAATTTTTTCAAAATTCAAAAAAATTTATATACAAAATCTTAAATAAAATAAAAAACCTCCTTTTTAGATGCAATCTACAGGTTATTCCCTGTTTAACCAGGCTTAAATAGTTGTTAACAATTTAATCCTTTAAGTTGGTTAGTTTTAAAAGTTCTTTGGGTTTGGGTTTCTTAGAAAAAATTGGTAAAAAGTTGTTTGGGTTAAAAGCTGGTTCCTAAGGAAAAAAAGGGGGAAAATGAAAAAATTCCATTTAAAGATTTGGGATTCCACCAAAATAATCTTTTGCGAAGGTGTTTAAATTGCAGCTTTTTTTGATTTCCAAGTTTTGGGGAGAAATGTTTCAAAAGGGTTTCATTTCAAGAACCAATTTCCTTTAAAAATTTTAAGGTTGGGTTCAATTGCATGTGCCAGGGAAATAACCTTAAGTGAATGCCAATTTTTTTGAAATAAGATTCATAAAATTAATCCATGACCCCGAAAGGCTGTAAAATTTTGAAGTCCCTTTTTTGTTTTCCCAAACTAAGAAGTTTTTGCAAAAAGGGATTTTTTCCCCAAAATTAAGACTAGGTAGGGAAATTGCTTCTAATGGAGTATTAAACTAAACATTTAGTGAATATCTGGGTTGGCTAAAATTTAAATTTGGGAAAGTGTAATAAAAAACCCTTTTAAAGGTTAAGAAAAAGCTGAACAGATTTTTACAAGGGGAATATTTTCTTAGGGTTTAAAAATGTTCAAAGGAAAAATGGAATTCCCCAATCATGAAAATGGGAAATTATTAAAGCAATGGTAGCTACCCAAAAAGTTTATTTATTTTGTAAAAAATGAATTAAAAAAGAAGGATAAGGAGGGTAAACTGTAGTGAAAACAATGATTGAATGTTAAAATTTATAGAAACCCGTTGGATAAAATTTTTCTAAGAAGGACTGGCAGGGAATCATAATATTTAGGGAAGATAAACAAAAGGAAAGGAAAAAAGTGGAAAATTTTAAAAATTTAAAATGCAAAACTAAAAGAACAAAGAAGTTTAAAAATTTTCTTTAAGGCCCTTAAGGTAACTAGCCTAGTTGTTTTTTTTTGGGAATTTAAAAATTATATTTCCAAAAAATAGGACAAAACCCAAGGAAAAAAAATTTTTCAATAATAAAAATGTTGGCTATAATTAAAATATTTTGAGGAAACGGGGAATCTGGGCCAAATAGATTAAAAATCAAAGGGGATTTTAAAAATTTGGCCCATGAAGGATCAACAAAACCTTCAAAAAAAATAGTGGAAGAAACAAAATTTAACAAAAACCTGAATCTAGAACAAACCCAAGAATTGTTCCCCTTTCGTAATTTTTGCCAGGTGTAAAATTTTTATCTAAGAAAAATGCTTATCTTCCCAGTTTTAAAAAGGGTTAAAAAGAAAAATTTACCATAATGGAATGTAGTCCCCCTTAAACTTACCCTTTGGACCAAGTCCCAAACTTCTTGAACTTCAACTGGTCATCAAGATATCCCTATGCAACAGGTACCCAACTTGTTTGGGAAACAAATATAAAAAAAACCTAACAAAGGACCCCCAAATAACCCAGGTCCTGGAGGGGGGAGGGTTAAGATGTACGAGAAAAGCTTATTGGGAATTTTCATGTAAATAATAATTTTATTAATCCTGGACATTTTTAAAAACCTTAGGGGCAGGAAAAAATGTGGAAAAAGGGAAAACCTTATAATAGATGTTTAAAAAAGTATGTGAAGCCCAAATTTGGAAAAAAAACATAGACTCCACTAATGGTGAGTTTGCCCCAATTAATTTCATAAAGGGAATTTTCTTGGGCCTAAAAAAAAAATTGGTACGAAAGGTTACTTTTTAACGGAACCCAATTAGGTCTGCAAAAGCCAGACGTTTTTAAATCCTTTGCCTAGGGAAAAAAATAATTTTTAAAAAAATTAAAAATTTTTTTGGAAAAAAAAAACAAAAAAAAAGATTGTTATATTGAAAAGGATCAACCTTGAATAAAAAGGTTGGGTTTTAAAGGAGAATCTTCTTTTTGCACAAAAAGGTTCTGAAAGTTGGAGAGAAAACTAATTTGGACAAAATTTTTCCCTGAAAAATTTTTCCCCCTGTACTAGGCTCAAAAGGGGGATGAAACTTCTGTAAACAAAATTGAGGTCAGGATTGGATCAAACTTGGGGGGATAACATTGCCCCCGAAAGGGCCCAAACCAAACCAAATTGGGTTTGGTGAAATTTTTCCTACCATTAGGTTTAGTGACTCGATTAAAGTTCCCAATTAATAAGGATTGGCAAATTTTCAGGCAAATGGGAACCTTTCCCTTACGGAAAAAATTTAAGCTGGGGAAAAGAATTAATTCTGGGAAAATCATGGCCGTGGGTGGAACTGGAACAAATAACTTGATCTATAGGAGGAAACAATTTTACATTAATTATGTTAGTTAATTTTAGTATAATTTTGGGGTTTGCTGGAGCCTTATCACAAATTTCCCAAACTTGGCTGAGTTAGGCCCCCTCCCCGGTACAGGGATTAAATGGTGGCCCCCTTTTGTTTTTGCCCAAAATTGGTGGCCCTAGAGGCTGAATAAAACAACCCGCCAAATAGGTTAAACAAAAAATAAAATGATAGTTAAAAAAAAGATAATTTTGAATAATGGGGAGGGGTTGACCCGTAAGCACTGAATTAACCCTTTCATTTTTGTCAAGTAATTTGGGTTTCCTTTCACATTAATTTTTTTCCCAAACTTGGTTGGGGGGGGAAATTGGGGGAAAGGGCCCTAAAACAGTGGCAAACCCGGTTTAAAAAAGGGGGAATTGAATTTTTAAGGTTCCAACAAGAGCGCTAAATTTTTTGGTTGGCTCCTGGGAAAGCCAGGTAGTGGTTATGTTGTTAACCCTTGAGGATGGAAAGGTTACAGAAAGAATGGTCCTACCCTTGAATATTTTTGGAGCTAGCTTTTTTCGTCTATTTAAAATGGTTTGAATAGGATTTTTCCAAAAATTGGGGTCAGCCAAAAATCAAAACCTTTATGTGGTTTTTAAAAGGTGGCAATTAAATGTTTGTTAAGGCTACACTTCCCTTGGCAAAATGTAGGGTTTTCTCACAGGACCCCTTTTATAAAAATGAAAGGCCAAGCATGAGAGTTTCCCAGCTAAACTTTTGCAATTTTCCCGGGCAGACCCTTTTTAGAAAAAATTTTTAGCCCAAGAGGGTGTTTTCCCAAAAACCGGTCTTCGTAGGCCTCTCCTTGGGCCTTTTAAATTTTTTCCTAGACGTTTAAAAAATGAAATGGTCACTCCAAAATGCATGTTCCTGGTTATCCAAAAAAAAAACCCCTTATATTTTAAGGGGTAGGGGAAAACTTCAATCTATTTTAAACTTCCTGGAAATTTAACAACTCAAAATCACTTGGTCCACAGGTTGGTTATACCCAGAGCAACCAAATTTTACCAAAGGGGAACTTCAATTTTGCACTCCCGAACACCATGGCAAGTCCTTCTTTCCCAAATGGGAACCTCCCAATGACCATTTTTTTTAAATCAAACCCCAAATTCTATTTACAAAAACAATATTATCCATTCATTCCCTTTTTGGCCTTTATCAAATGGTTCCCTTCTCGGTCCATTAAAATTCCCATGGATCCTTCCAAAAATTCAAACCCCCAAACCAACCTTCATCAAATCCCAAGCTAAATTTTCCTTCAAATTTTAAAAAGGTGCTCCCCACCTTAAATCTACCCAAAATTTAAAAATTAAAAGCAATGGAGAGATTTTTTTGGGAAAAAAATGAACTTACCCCATTCAATTTCCCTTTTTCCCTATTCTCAAAATAATTTTTTTTAAAGTAAACAGGATTCCTATTTCTATAAAGAATTAAAATTATTCCCTTTAACATCCAAAAAGGCTTTCAAAAGTTTTTTCAAGCTAAAATACTCTTTTAATTTTAAAAACTTTCAAGCCTTCAAAGTGGCTATCCGGATTAAAATTATCCTAGAAATTTTTCCTGTAACCATTATTTGAAAATAAAGGCCTTTCATTTAAAAATATTTTTTTCAAAAAGGTTTTCTGGAAACCTCTTTAAAATGGCCAAAATAAACATAAAACTTCATTTTAAAAAAAAGCAAGGGTATTGTTCACTTACTTATTTTTAAGTGCCTTTACCCAAAAAAAGCAAAATTTGAGAATATTTTCAAAATAGGCCAAAGTGTCCAAATAACCATTAAAGGATTAAAGGCTTCTAATTTATTCCTTAAAATTGGGTTGGCAAGGAAAAACCCAGGTTATTTCCCTTTTTTATAACTTTTTGAAATTTGTCAAAAACAATTTTTTTGCATATAAAATTGAAATCCCAGAGAAAGCATTTGGGCCCGGTTAGGTATTTTATAGCCAAAAAAATGAATGGCAAATTTAGGGAAAAATGAAATTGGAAAAAACACAAAAAGTATTAAATACCAAATTGATTTTGGAAATTTCATTTCCATTTCCCCTCTTTCCCCTTTAGAAAGTGGGATTAGAGGGGAAAGAGTCCCAAATTTTCCAATAGGGTAAATTGTTTCATTTTTGTTCTATCTTTTTGTTTTTTTGGGGGGTTTAAATTTGGGTAAGGAGGGGTTATGGGATTGGGGACTTTAGGCTTGGTGGGGGAAGGGTTTGGGTGGATTTAATAATGGGACTCGGGTAGGAGTGGAAATTTGGAAACAATGAAGTTTGGGTAGTATATTTGTTGGGTCAATGAAGAATTTGGATGTTTATTTGTTTTGGTAATATATAGAAAGAAATATTTTTCCTTTGGGGAAAAAATTTGGTTTTTTTTTTGTTTTTTTACTTGGTGGAAAGTTGTGGTTGGAAAGTTGTTTTTGATTGTTTTTTGGTGAGGGGGATTTTTTTTGTGGAATGAAGTTAGTTTATTGGTTATTGGCTTAGTTTTTTGCATGAGGGGAGGGTGGGTAGTTTTTAGGGGGCCAAATAGGGTTTCCCTTGGGGGTTTTTTGTAACTGGATGTATGGTGTGTGTTGTTTGGTTTTTAAATTTTTTGGGGGTGTTGATTTTTTGTTGGGTGCTTTTGGTGATTGTTTGGAATATTTTCCTAAAATTTGCTTTTTTTAATTAAAATTTAAAAAAGGGGAAAGCCAAATAAAAGGTTTTTAATAAGCCTTGTTTTTTCTTCAATTTTAACTATTATATTTCCCTATTGCATTAAAAATCTTCCTATTTAATAATGTTAAACGTCTTAAATAATTCAGTGTCTTTAGTAGTTTTTAAATCCTTAATGTTTAATCCTTTTTAGAATCAAATGAGAGAAGGAGGTTCGAGCTTTAATTTTTGGAAGGCAAAAAAAAAATTGGGGGGAAAATGCAAGATTGAAAATGCAAGTTAGATTTCTTCCCCTTTAAAAAATTTAAAATTATAAAAGTTCACTCCTCATAAAAGCCAATATTTTTATTAAGAAACGTGGGAAAGGGCTGTTCAAATCAACTGTTAAAACATAATGTTCAATTTCTTTATTAACTCATAAAATTGATTCAATTTTTAAAAAAGGAAATAAATGGCAGTAACAAGTCGATGGAGTCTGTTTAACAAAAATTCCCCAAAAGGGAAATTTTTTCCCAATCCAAAATGAGAACAGCTTTAGGTTAGATTAAAAAATTAAATCCCTTTCCAATACCCCAAATTTTAAAAAAGCAAATTTTTCACAACCATGGAAAAAGGGTTTCCTCCCCAACCTTTTGTACAATTTCAATTTGTTTTTTAATTTTTGTTTTCCACAAATTTTTCCCAAAACAATAAATGATTGGGAAATTTTAAAATTAATTCAACATTTGTCTCAACCCCTTTTTAAAAAATCTGTTGCCAATTAAACCCTTTTAAAATTTTGAATAGCCCCCCAAAACGTTAAAAGTAAATTCTTTAAACCCAAAATTTAATTAAAAAAAAATTTTTTTAAACAAAATTCTTGAAATCTAAATAATTCAAAACAAATTGCTAAAACCCATTAAAAAGGGGGGATTTAAATAAAAAATAATCCAAAAAAACCCAAAATTTATGTTTTGTTCTGGATTCATAGCCAACAAAAATCCAAGTTTTAAAAGGGCAGTTTATTCCAATTGGTCAACATTACAACATTTAACCAATCAATATTTGAATAGCCACACACTTGTTAACATTAAGATTCCCTAACCACTGACTGCAATACTCCAAATACATTGGACATTCTGGCTGTTGACCACATATAAAACACTTTTAGGACATTACTACTATGTAGTACATACAAAAACTGTGCAATACATTCAAAAATTGTACATTTCAAAATTCAAATATATAAAATGTATATATACAAAAATCATATAATATAAAACCTAAAATATGTACACACCTTCCATTTATTTATGACGTGTCATCCTACAGGTTATTTGCCCTGAGTTTAGAGCCGATGTCGATTAAATATGGTTGTTTAATCCAATTTAATGCCCTTTGTGGAAGTTGGCTTAAATGTCTTTCAAATGTTCTATGAATGGCTTTGGATTTCTTTATGTGACAAAAAACTTGGTAAGTCAAGTTGCATTGCACTGGTAGGTTGTTAAAATGGCCTCCCCAATTATAACCTGAAGGGAAACAAAACTGCCTGTGTGATATAGAAAAAACTATCACACCTTTGGAAAGATTTGGCAAGTTTGTCCACCTAAATAATTCATTTCTATGCACTGAAGAACTGTAATCAACATTCTAGACAGACTTTTGTTTGATTTCCAAAGTTTTTGAGATGAGACAATGTTCTCTCCACATGGGGTCTGGCATGATGCAACAGAACCCTGAAGGTTGGCATGCACCTTAAAGTTTATAGCAGCTGCCTGGCTAACATATGCTGATGATGCCAGTGAGCATAGAATACCTATAAGTACTGAATGACTACATTTTTCTCTTCAGTAAATAAGACTTCCATCAAAATTGAATCCATGACTGCCCCTAGAAAGGCTGGTTCTTTTGAGGAGTCAGCACAGGCTTGTGTCTTCCTGTTATTCCCAAGAACTGGAAGAGTGAATATGTTTCATGTGCTAAATCAACAGTCATTTGTCTTTGCCAGCATCCAACGACTATACAGACATAGGTAGGGGGTAGTGTTTTGCTTTCTCATATGTGCAGTCATTGAAACTAAACATTTAGTGAATATTCTGGAGCTTGCAGCTAGACCAAAAAGTATAGATGAAAACTGGAAATGATGTTCAATTATATGAAACTTCTTGTAAGGTTTCAATGGAACAGAAGCTGTCAGATCAGCATTCTGCTGTACAAGGGGAACTATTTTCTTCAGAGTTACTGCCCTAAAAGTGTGCTGGCAAAAGCGTAAAAATTTCATAGGTCTAATTAATCCCATGAGTCAGTGAATATGCTGTGAAACGTATCTTACACAGAATGAGAATAGCCTACCAAAATGAGAAGTTATGTACCTACCATAACGTTCCATGTTAGTTGTCTTCTCTCGCCTTCTTTCTTGCTTGATGGGTTCGGAGCCGATCCTCGGCTCCGACTCGGCACTTGCTAAGCTCGAGAGTCACTTTTACCAGCTCGAGGCAGCCCCATATCCCATGATGCAAGGCGGTAAGTACCCAGATCTCGTTTGATGACAAAAGGGCAATAGCACCTAGCATAATAACTTCCCAAAGGAAGAAAGAAGAAGAGAAAAACCTGCAGTATGGTAGAAGGACCAGCTCTGTACGGTCTTCAGAAGTGTAATTCCTTGTAGAGAAAGGTCTGTCCAGGCCTGGGGGAAGGAGGGAGGGTCACAAGAAAGAAGGCGAGAGAAGACAACTAACATGGAACGTTATGGTAGGTACATAACTTCTCAAGTTAAGTTGTCAATCTCGCCTTCATTCTTGCTTGATGGGACCGCGTCCCTAGCACCTCTATCCTGGGTGGCTCAATGGAACAGACTCTTAAGAATGGTAGAGCCAAAACTGGCTCTGTCCCTGGAGGCCAAATCCAATTTGTAATGGGAAACAAAAGTATGAGGAGTGGCCCAAATGGCCGCTGCACAAATAGTGTCTAAAGGAAGTCTAGCTTGAAAGGCTGTAGAAGTAGCTAAGCTTCTGGTTGAATGTGCTTTAGGTTTCGAGCACAGCTGTTTTCCCCTGAGCCGATAAATTTCAGCGATGACAGAAGAAAGCCATCTAGATAAGGTCACTTTTGAGACAGGAAGGCCTTTCTTGTTATCAGCATAGGAAACAAAGAGTTGATCGGATTTCCTGAATTGTTTTGTTCTGTCCAAGTAATATCTGAGTTGGCGGTGGACATCAAGATAATGTAATTTTTGTTCCGATCTGTTTGAATAGTTTGGAAAAAATACAGGGAGATCAATGGCTTGATTCAAATTAGTCTTTGAGGCGACCTTAGGCAAAAAGGTCGGATTAGTTCTCAATGATACTCTGTCTTTGTGGAAGACCAAATAGGGGGGGCGAACAGATAGAGCATGAAGTTCAGACACCCTCCTAGCCGATGTAATATCAACCAGGAATAAAGTTTTCCATGAAAGAAATTTCAGGGAACAAGAAACAGCTGGCTCGAAGGGGGGAAGAATCAAGGATGTCAGCACTAAATTTAGGTCCCATTGAGGAGGAGGACTCCAGACTGGAGGCTTCAAGAGGAAAATTCCTTTCAAGAAGGCTCTACAAAGCCTGTGGGACATAATGTTGTGATCTGCGAACCCAACATGAAAGTTCGAGATAGCAGCCAACTGAACTCTAACTGTGGAAGAAGAGGAGCCCGCGTGAAAAATCTCCGCTAAGAAATCCAAAACTGCTTGAACTGGAGCAGTGAAGGGATCAATATTCTTGGCTTTAGCCCAATAAGAAAAACGTTTCCATTTGCTCGTATAAATCCTCCTGGTAGAGGATTTTAAGGAAGCTACTATGATGTCTCTAACAGGGTTAGAGATCATAGGAAGCCTGGCTAAGGAAGGAAGTGGAGCAACCATGCTGTGAGGTTGAGAGAAGGGATAGACCGGTGCAGCTGACCGGATTGGTGAATCAGAAGATCTGGCACTGGGTCCAGATGCCACGGCTGCACCAAAAGGTGACGATGGAGGAACGGAAACCAAATTTGTCGAGGCCATTAAGGAGCAATGAGAATCAATTTGGCTCTCAAAACGGTTGCTTTCTGGATAACTTGAGGGATCAGAGGAAATGGAGGAAAGGCATAAAGAAGTCCCTAGGGCCAGTCCTGGGTCAGAGCGTCTCTGGGGGGATGGCCTGGCAGTGGGAAGAGAGAGAAGAAGTCTGGGCATTTGCTGTTTTGGGGAGTAGCAAAAAGATCGCAACATGGGCGACCCCATTCCAGAAAAATCTCTTCCACTATAGATTGTTTGAGAGACCACTCGTGAGGCATGAGAATAGCTCTGCTCAATCTGTCCGCTAAAATGTTGGTTTTCCCAGGGATGTGCGTTGCTACCAGAAACCGATGAGAGGAGATCACCCATTGCCAAAGTCTGAGCGCTTCTCGACACAAGGGGTAGGACTTGGTTCCGCCCTGTTTGTTGATATACCAAACTACAGACATGTTGTCTGTGTGGACTGCAATTGTCCCTACGGGAAGAAAGTCGTTGAGGGCTTGCAATGTTAAAAGCACTGCTCTTATCTCTAGGACATTTATGTGCAGGTGGTATTCGAAAGGTTGCCACGTCCCATGAACCATCCTGCCCTGATAATGCCCCCCCACCCGATCAGGGAGGCATCCGTATTGACAGCGGCTACCGGGGATGGGGGTACAAAGTGTCTGTCTTGGTGAATCTGGGGAGAAGTGATCCACCAAGCAAGATGATTCTTGCAAATCTGTGTCACCAGTATTTGGTGACGCATTGGAAGTTGTAGGTAAGACCACTGAGTGAACAACATCCATTGAAGAAGGCGCATATAGAAGCGAGCCAGGGGAAGAAGGGTAATGGCCGCAGCCATGAGGCCTAACACCTTTAGAACCATTCTGGCCTGAACCTTCTTGTTGGCTAGAATGATCCTGACGTGACTTTGAATGTCTGAGATTCTTTGATCTGTAAGGGTAACTGACATCCGAACAGTGTTTAAGTTTGCGCCTATGAAAGTAATAGACTGGCAGGGCAATAAGGATGATTTTTCGGAGTTGATCGAGATGCCCAATTGAGAACAAAGATTTATTGTGTAATCCCTGGCTTGAAGAAGCTGATGCCTGGTGTTGGCTGAAAGGAGCCAGTCGTCGAGATACGGAAACACCTGGAATCCTTGACGTCTCAGGTGAGCCGTGACCACTGCCATACATTTGGTGAACACTCTGGGGGCTGTAGTGAGACCAAAGGGCAGGGCTCTGAACTGGAAATGACTGGACCCCAGCCGAAGCGGAGAAATCTCCTGGAGTGTCTGTGAATTTTATGTGATAGTACGCATCCTGAAGATCTATTGAGCACATCCAGTTGTCCTTCTGTAAGAAGGGCAGAATTGACTGAAGAGTGACCATTCGAATCTTGTCTTCCTCACAGACTTGTTGAGTCTGCTGAGATCCAATATTGGTCTCCAGTCTCCCGTCTTTTGGGGACCAAAAGAACCTTGAGTAGATTCCGGCTCTGAATGATCTGTTGTAACTGGCTGAATGGCTCTTTTTTGCAGTAGTTTTAAGACTTCTAACTCTGCAATTTCCCTTAGACCGGGTGGTACATCTGGAAGGGAATTTGAGTGATAGAAAGGACTTTCCTCGAAAGGAATTTTGTAACCCTCGGATATGATCGACTGTACCCATCTGTCTTGAGTGAGGGAACACCAGGCTTCTGGGTACAGCGATAGTCTTCCCCCGACTGCCTCCAAGGATGGACAGCCGGGCAACATCTCAGGGATGCTGAAAGGGCTTGTCAGAGAGAGGCTCTCTGCTTCCCTGGTTTTGTGGACCCCCTCTGCCTCTAGAGCGGCGTCAGTTATTGTTACCCCCTCTGCCTCTAGGGGTAAACTAACCACATGAATCCGGCGTGACTCCTTGGGATTTGTGGAACCACATTTTGCCACCCTTCTGCCCTTTGGGGTAAGGTCTAGAAGGGGTGGAAAAACAGACCCCTACGGCAGAAAGAGTCTTGCCGTCCTGCTCACACCTGGTCAACGTTTCCTTCACTTGAGGGCCAAACAAAGCTGACCCATCAAAGGGAGAGTTTGTGAAGGATGCCTTAAAGGGATCTGCAAAATTACAGAGCCGCATCCAGGCTTGGCGTCTAAGAGCCACACCTGTACCTGCGGCCCTACTCGCTCCATCTGCAGCATATGATATCAGTCGCATGGAGGAGTTAGCAATAGAATTAAGGGTTCCTAGCTGCGAAGCAATTTTTTCTTGAGCTCCTGCAGCTGTAGGATCCTGTACTACTTCACCTAGCTCCTTAAGGATATCCCTCTGGAGTCTGGTGAAGTGACATAGGTAATTCAGCGAACGCATAGCAAAGGTCGCTGAAGAGAACATCCGCTTACCATACCTATCCATGGTCGTAGAGTCCTTATTAGGAGGATGGACAGGTACGGAAGGATCTGCAAGTTCCTTTTTAGTGGCAGCCGCCACCACCATGGCATCAGCAGGGACACCTTTCGTGAGGAATTGCTTGTCCGACGGGGCAGTAATAAATTTAGAAGGCCTCCTAGGGACTGGCTCTACAGAGTCGGGAGCAACCCACGCCTTTCGAGCAATAACCTGCATAAGGGGGTCGAAAGGCGGAGACACCCAGGAGGTGGAGGGCCGAGATCCAAACGCCTCCAGGTATACCGACTTATCCTCAGAGGGATTATTGGTGGGCCAGTTTCCCCTCTGTCTAAGGAGTTCTAGGATGTCTGAAAAGGAGACATCCTCAGAGGGGGATCTTGGGGATCCCTCTGACTCATCTAAGTCAGTATCTGAAGTGATAGACTCGGGGGAGTCTACGTGTTTCCTCTTACAGGTCCTCTTTCACGGAGGATCTCCTGACTGATCAGGAGAATCGTCGGAAGAGGGGGTTCTTCCCAGTGGGGAAACCTGAGTCGGAGGATCTCTGGGTCCGGGAGCAAGAGAAGTGGCAGAGATATCGACAGGCACCATAGAGGGAGGAGCTAAGGGAACAGACTGCTGGCTGAGTCCAGTGGCCAGCACACTCTTCATCACCTCGAAGGCTCCCCTCCCAGGGAGGTCTGAGAGAACCCGTTCCGAAGAACCAGGAACTCCAGGACCCACCGAAAGGGAAGGCTCCGAGGCAGATGTCGGAGCCGAGCTCACCAAGGCCGAGGCTCCAAGGGGAAGAGTGGGGTCGGACAAGGGTCTGATGCCACTCACCCCCTCGGAGGAGACCAGGGAAGCCCGACCACCGAATCCCTCTAAGGAAGGTCTCGAAGAGGAGATAAGAGTAGAGGCTGAAGGAGCAGAAGGGGGTATCTGTCCCTCAGCCGTAGCAGAAACCATTCCCGAAAACTCCAACTCCAAACTCTGGGGTAGAGTCAAAGGAGGAACTGCAATGGGGTGTGGACTAATAGTCGTCTGTTGAGACGGACTATGTAGCATCTGGGCCAGTGCCTGTGATTTTAATAATCTACTGACCACTCTCTCTAAATCATGGTCAGAAAGCCTGGATGACCTGGATGATCGGCTCCGATGGCTCCGTTCCGAGAGGAGAGGAGAAGCCGGAGCCAAGAGTATCGGCTCCAAGGAAGGGGACCTAGATCTCTTCCTCGAAGGAACCATCAGAGCCGACGAAACCATGGAAGCTGTCGGAGCCGACAACTTTTCGGCACCGACAGAAAGTTTCGATGCATCGGCTCCGGCCGGAGCCGATACAGACATAAAAGTAAGAGTGTCGGAACCGGTCGGCACCGACACCGAAGCCTGAGCCACATGGTGATCGGAACCGATCGGAGCCGACACCGAAGTGGCCGAACCAGAATCGGCACCGATAGCCATCGGTGCCGAAGGTTTGTGCAAACCAGAATCGGCTCCAGCCGGAGCCGAGGCCGCAGGCTTGGACCCAGAAGCCTGGGCCTTGGAAGACTTAGAAGTCTTAGATGGAGCCGACTTAGCCAGAGAGCCCTCCGGCTTAAGTAGGCCCCTCAAAATAAGCTTATTTCTCCTTTCCTGCAGGACTCTCTGGCTAAAAGAATGACAAATCGCACAGGAGTCCTGCAGGTGGAGAGGTCCCAGGCAGTATAAGCAAGAAGTGTGACCGTCTGTCAGAGACATCTTCTGACAGCACGAGTCACACTTCTTAAAGCCTGAGACCCTTTCCTTAGACATGGTGTAAAAAACACACACACAACACCTGTCCAAGAAATATAACAATCCCAAAAAAGAGAAACTATTCTCTCACAAACTCACACACGCACCCTAACAAGGGGAGGGGATGGGAGAAGGCCTGACTAAAAACTTTAAAGGAGAGAGGGAATTTTAGTCAGAAAGGGACCAAAACTAGTCTAAAACTATTAAATTTAAGTCTAAAATTAACTTTAAACTGAAAAGAGGGGCAAAGAAGTAGTGTATAAATCACTTACCAGGAGCTGGTAAAAGGAGGACCTCATCAGCGAAGCGGCAAACGAGATCTGGGTACTTACCACCTTGCATCATGGGATATGGGGCTGCCTCGAGCTGGTAAAAGTGACTCTCGAGCTTAGCAAGTGCCGAGTCGGAGCCGAGGATCGGCTCCGAACCCATCAAACAAGAATGAAGGCGAGATTGACAAATTAACATTAACAGTTTATGTTATATCTTTAGGCTCAAGAAGGCTCAAGTTGAAGATCTGTCAAAGAAGGTAGTAATGGTGGACAGTGTAAGCTACTACGTAGCTGAAAATACAATGATGCTGATGCAGAATGTTAACTGACTTGACGTAGTGAGTAGAACCTATGTCTTATGGGACTACCAAATTGTCTTTCCTAAGTCCATGGACTGCGGGCATGGGACCATCATAAGCCTATATAGGGAAGATGAAACTACTGTCTGAAAAGCTGATTGGTAAGGAAACACAAGTGGGATAAATCCTAATATAATGTTTAACAATAGCAGTGATCATCTCCAAAGATGTAACAAATATGAGAATACTGACCACATCAGATGATCTTTGTCAAGGCCATGTGAAGTGAGTAGACATATGGCTAGTCTTTCAGTTGACTTTTCATCTTCTTTTAGTGGATGATTTAAAACTGTATACTTCATCAGATGAGGGACTGAAAGCACAACGGCAAGTGGTCAAAACTTTTTTCAGATGATATAAGAATGTCATCTGGTCTTGATAAGTGTGCAAAGCATATTTTAAAGCAGGAAAGCTGCAGTAGCAAGTCTGGGACAAAAATGAGATATAAAAGAACATGAGCAAGAGGGAGTTTATAAGTATTTGGGAACTGATGAAGGATCAACAATGCCACATGAACAAATGTGAATAAAAGTAGTAAGGAATATTTTAGAAGACTAAAATTAATACTGAAAACAACACTGACATCTAGGAACAAAGTCCAAGCTATAAACAAATTTGCTCTCCCTGCCTTAACGTACAGTTTTAGTGTGACTGACTAGCCTCAAAAGGTGTTGGATTATTTTTTTTACAGGAAAACATGGATGCTTCATGCTTGCCAAATGATTTATAAAAATCAGTGTGTATACCAAAACAAGAAGTTATGTACTCACCATAATGTTCAATGTATGTAGTCCATCTCGCCTTACATTCTTACCCCTGGGTTTGGAGCCGAACCTCGGCTCCAACTCGGCCATAATCTAGCTTGAAGTCTTCAACTGGCTCGCGGCTAAGAGGTATCCCATCATGCAACAGGCCTATTCCCCAGACCTTGTCTGCTGCAAGTGCACACACACATACTGAGAAGAAGAACAACCCTAACCTAAAGGACCACTGACACCTAGATACTATACCTCCAGGTCCTCAAGGAGGGGGTAGGAGGGGGGGTTAGTAAGAATGTAAGGCGAGATGGACTACATACATCGAACGTTATGGTGAGTACATAACTTCTTGATGCTATGTAGTCCAATTTCGCCTTCATTCTTACCCCTGGGACAGCGTTCCTAGCACCTTGACCTTGGATGGTTCAGTGAAAAATACTCTTGAGCACTGTGGAACCAAAGGAAGATCTGCCTCTAGAGACCAGATCTAATTTGTAGTGACTAATAAAAGTATGAGGTGAAGCCCATGTTGCTGCAGCACAAATATCATCCATAGACATCCTAGCCTGAAATGCAGTAGAGGTAGCCACAGATCGTATAGAATGAGCCTTCACTTTAAAGGGTAATTCTTTGCCATTGGAACCATAAATAAATGAGATGCAATTGGAGATCCAGCGAGACCAGGTTACTTTGGAGACAGGAACCCCAAGTCTAGGGTCTGCAAACGAGACAAACAGTTGATCTGATTTCCTGAAATCGTTTGTCCTATGTAAATAGAAATGCAATTGTCTATGAACGTCTAGCTGATGAAACTTAAATTCTGCTTGTTAGAAAATTCAGGAAAAAACACAGGCAACTCAATAGATTGGTTGATATTGACTACAGAATCAACCTTTGGAATAAAAGTAGGATTGGTTCTTAAGGAGACCCTGTCTTTGTGAAACACCAAATAAGGTGGCTTAATCGATAAAGCTTGGAGCTCAGAAACCCGCCTAGCTGAAGTTATGGCTACCAAAATTACTGTCTTCCATGACAAGAATTTTAAGTCACACGTAGCTGCGGGCTCAAAGGGAGCTGAGGTGAGCTTCTGTAAAACAAAATTGAGGTCCCATGGCATTACTGGATCAAAGACTGGAGGTCGGAGTAACATTGTCCCTTTCAGAAAGGCCCTACAAAGCCTATGAGCCATAAGGTTGGGTTCATTAGCAACGTGAAAGGTAGAAATCGCTGCCAATTGCACTTTAATGGTTGCTGCAGCTGATCCCTGACTGAACAGTTGAGAAAGAAATTCTAATATTGCCGAAATAGGAGCTGTATATGGATCAATATGCCTTTCACGGGCTCAAATGGAGAATCTCTTCCACTTACTGGAATAAATCTTCCTGGTAGAAGGCTTGTGGGAAGAAGACAGAATGTGGACCACTTCTGGGAAAAATCATGAAGCCTGACTAGGGATGGAACTGGAGCAGCCAAGCTGTCAACTTGAGGGTCTGGATGGAGGGATGGAAAGTACAGTTGTGTACACTTACCATAAATGTAGATGTTCGAGTGTATTCACTGTTGCAGTCATTACATTTGGGTTATCCTGCTGGCAGGTTGCCTTCAGTCAGCCCGAATTCCAAAGTCTTGGGTCCTGCGTCAGTTGCTGTCGCCTCCTCCCTGACGTCAGGTCATCAGGGGTATAAAAGATGCAGCTGACGCCATTTTGTTCAGTTTTTCTTGCCCCAGATATCAGGTGGCCCCAAAAGGTTAGGCTGAAATTATGTAAATAAAACATACATGCACCAAAATAAGCTTTACATTCATCTATAAGCAAATACACCACCAAGGTTGTATAGTTTAGAGAAGTAAAGATAAGTTCCAGCAATAATAAGGGGGATGGCGGGTGGGTAACCTGTACTGCAACAGTGAATACACTTGAACATCTACATTTATGGTAAGTGTACGCAACTGTACTATGTTCTTCGTGTTTCACTGTTGCAGTCATTACATTTGGGTTGAGTCCCAAAGCTATGGTTGGGGGGGCTGGAGCTAGACAGCATTAGGAGCGGCTATGAGGCCCTACAGAACTGCAGTGGCAAAGCCTGCCCTGGATTTAGAGTAAAGAGGCAGATTGTAATGTTTTGTGAAGGTATGCACTGAACTCCAAGTAGCAGCCTCTAAGATGTCTTTGGTTGGTACTCCCCTGAGAAAGGCTGCAGAAGTGGCTGCAGCTCTGGTTGAATGTGGTCTAATGCCCTTAGGCACTGGTTTGCCATGCTGTGAGTAGCAGAAACGAATGCAGTGACCTATCCACTTTGAAATAGTCTGCTTGGAGCTAGCCTTTCCTTGTGATGCTGTGGCATATGCCACTAGTAATTGCTCTGTCTTTCTGAAAACTTTAGTTTTGTCCAAGTAGAATCTAAGTTGTCTGTGTACGTCCAAAGAATGCAAAATTCCCCCCCCCCCTTGTACTGTGGATTTGGATAAAAGGTTGGCAAATTAATTGTTTGGTTAAGGGCTACACTGGATACCACCTTAGGCATAAATGTAGGGTTTGTTCTCACAGAGACCCTGTCTGAATAGAAAATGATAAAAGGTTCCACAGCCATGAGAGCCTGTAGCTCTGAAACTTGTCTTGCTGAAGTTATTGCTAGGAGCAGAGCTGTTTTCCAAGATAAGAACTTTATGTTCGCAGTAGCAGCTGGCTCAAAAGGAGGTAAGGTGAGTTTTTCCAAGACATAACTGAGGTCCCATGCAGGTATTGGCGTTCTCCTTGGAGGCCTTAAATTTTTGGCTCCTCTGAGGTACTGCTTTAATAAAGGATGAGAAAAGGATAGGAATTCACACTGACAACATGCCAGTAGTCTGGTATATCAACAAAAATGGAGAAACCCATTCATACTCATTATGCAGAGAGGCCATGTGAGTGTGGGAATGGGTGATCTCTTCAAACTGCTTTCTTATTGCAACACACATTCCTGGGGAGACCAGTGCTATAGCAGACAGACTCAGCAGATCTATCTTGAGTCCACATGAGTGGCCCTTATATCAATCAGTAGCAAACCAAATCTTCCACCAAAGGGGCCAACCTTGCTGCAACCTTTTTGCATCTCTCCTGAACACCAGTTGCAGCAAGTACTTTGCTCTGATCCCAAGTGGGGAGTCACCCAGGGATGCTCTAGTACATGATTGACCTTCGGGTCTTCTGTAAGCCTACTCCCCAAATTCCTTTTATTCTAAACATTCTACAGAAAGCCATCAGGTTAAAGAATACTCTAATCCTCATTGCTTCTTTCTGGCCTGATCAGGTATGGTTCCCCTTCCTACGGTCTCATGCCAAATATCCACCATGGATACTGAATCCCAGACAGGATCTGATTTCTCACCCATCAGAACACCAACCCTTCAATCTCAAATCCCTAAGACTAACCACTTGGTTAAACCACTTCCAATGATTCTAAGAAAGTCCAGGCTGGCCTCCCCAGTCCTTGAAATCATACTCAAAAGCATTCTACAAAAAAAGTTGTACAATAGCAAATGGAAGAGATTTTCAGTTTGGGCACTGAACTAGAACAATGATCACTTTGCAGCCCCCATTTCAGCTATCCTTTTCTTCCTGAGTTCTCTTTTTCAAGATGGAGCCAGTTTTTGCATGATTAAAGTACAATCGGCAACGATTCCTAATTTCTATGTCACAGACAATTCAAATGCACTTATTTCCATTTCAACATCCAGATTATGCAAGGCCTTTATCAAATGAAGTTTTCTTCTCAGGCCCCCAATTAAAGATACTCCCCTTCCTTAGGATCTGACCTTGGTCCTACAAGATCTCATTCAGAGACCTTACAAAGTGGCTGATTCCTGTGACATAAAATTTCTATCCTAGAAGACCATTTTTCCTGTAACCATTACTTCAGGCAAAAGGGTATTGGAACAACAGGCCTTATCATCTAAACCGCAATATATTACCTTTTTCAAAGAAAGAGTTTCTCTGAGGATGAATCCTTCTTTTATGCCTAAAGTGGCCATGGAGGTGAACATAAACAAGTCTATTCATCTTCCAGTCTTTTTCCCTAACCATTCAGCAAGGATGAATATATGCTTCACTTACTTGATGTTCATAGACAGTTGCATTTCTACCTGCAAAGGAAAAAGGAACATAGGAAATTTGAACAGCTATTCATATCTTTTTCACCCAACTGACTAGGCCAAGCAGTGTCAAAAGTAACTCTAGCTAAATGGATCACTAATCGCATGTCTACCATTTATTCCTTAAAACGCTCGCTGTTGCCCAGTCCACCAAGAGGCCACTCATCCCAGGTTCATGTTCACTTCTTCGGCTTTTTCAGCTAGAACCTCTATTGATGAAATTTGTGCAAAAATCACATACATTTGTCTTGCATTATAAATTGGATATAGTCTCCAGAGACAGAGCATCCTTTGGCTCTGCAGTGTTCAGGCATATCTTTCCATAGGGGCCACCCAGAAAATCAAATAGCTGGAGACTCTGACCCAGTGGTGAGGAAGAATGAAATGGACAACATCAGATTTAGGAGTTATTAACTTACCATAACTTAGCATCTATGTGGTCCAGTTTCATTCTTCCTCACATTCCACCCTGCTTTCCCCTTCTAGAAAGTCCAGAGGTATCTAGAGGAATCAGGACTCCATAGAGTCCTAATTTGAGCTCCAAATTAGGGTAATATCATAGTGTTTCTAATTTATGTTCCTATGCCTATTTCTGTTTTTTGGGGCAGTAAATTCAATATGAGGAATCAGAGGAGATACAGGGCATTATGGGAATGGGAAGAGCTTGAGACTTGAAGCATCAGTCTATTAGAATGGGTGGATCGGATCTGATATCTAATCCTAAGACTCAGTGGTGAGGAAGAATGAAATTGGACAACACACATGAAAAGTTATGGTAAGTACATAACTCTTGATTGGGTCTAACAATGAAGTGTCAAAACTTTGAATGTTCTAATATTGACCCCTATTCAGCGAAAGCTGAAAATATCAAAGCAACAGAAAACTTATTTTTTTCCTAGGGAAAGAATTTGGTTGTCCATTTCTGTTGCTTCAGTATTTTGAGCACTGTGGTGGAAAGTTACGGGTCGGGTTCAGGTAAGTGTGCTATTGAGTGCAGGTTAGGTTAGTTAGGTTAGGGTGCAGGTTAGGCATGTGTGTGATTGTGTGGACATGAGAGTTAGGGTGGGTTAGGTGAGTTAGGGTTACTGCGCGGGTCAGGTCAGTGTGCGATTGTGTGGACATGAGGGTTAGGGTGGGGTAGGTGAGTTAGGGTTAGGGCACAGGTGAGGTAAGTGTGCGATAGTGACGGACCTTAGGGTTAGCGTTTGAGTTAATGTAACTGGATAGTTAGTGGTGTGTGTATAGTTTAGTGCAGGGTTAGGTGTAAGATTTTAGGTGTGTGTGTGGATTGCTGTTTGTTTGGTGTGCTTGTGTTGTGTGTATGTGTTTTGGAACAGTGAATTTTTTCCCTAGGAAAATATTTGCTGTTCTGTATGTTCGATATTTTCAGCTTTCGCTGAATAGGGGTCAATATTAGAACATTCGAAGTTTTGAAACTTCGTTGTTCTAATATAGACCCCTCTTGATTTTTTTCTTTCTCTGTCAGTAGTGCAGTCAGAATCCTATTATATTTCCTCATAGCATATGCATGCTACAAAGCAATTCTTTTTCTCCTCATGTTATATATGTGCTATCAAGTCGTACTTACTAATAATGTACAGTAAGTCGTTGAGTAGTTCTTTAAGGCATTGCTTTTCCTAGTTCATCTGCTTTTATCCTTTGTCTGCAGAATCAATACTGTAACTAGGGTGGAGTGAAGGGAGTAGCTGTTGCCTCAGGCATGCCTTTCAACCTCTTAGTGCAACAGTTGGGGACAAAATCAAAAATAATGAGGGGCAGTGGCCTAAAACTAAAGCAAGATCTGTTTAAAATGACAAGTAGCATTTACTTCACCCCTCTTGGCAAAATTTATAAAAGTTAATTACAAAAAGTTGCACTACCCCTGCATGCAGCAGAAGCCAAACGTGGATGCTTATATTAAAGATCAGATCAGATGGGAAACAGGTCTGTTGCAAATCAAACTGTTATTCACATAGACTGTCTGGCAACATAGTTTGCATTTTTTATTGAAACCTCATGAAAATATGATGGAATGTCAATTGTTTAAAAAAAATGGAAAATGCTAAAGATGTAGCAGTAATCCAGAGTCTTGTCATGGAGTACTGTGACAGAGTTCAGAAAAATCCTCTGAAAAGGGATATTTAATGCCCCACTCATAGATGCCACAAGATAGAGAACAGCTGCTTGAGGTTGAGACTAGTTTGCAGTATAAAACTGGATAGGTGACGCTTGCACTAAGTTACTCCAATATTTTAAAAAGATGTACATATTTGCATACACTGCATATGCCAGCTGTTGGCTAAGCTGTTACTGTCCCCATACCTCTCAACTGTACAGATTTTCGTATAATGTTCCAATTTTTGCTTCATATTTTTGGTCTGTTTCTCACGAAATTGTGGTTTTCGGGCAAATCACTGGTAAATGATTGAGGGTTGAAGTCATAAAATAATGACAGACATTTGAGTTTCAGCCTTCATACCCTTTAGAAAATTCATGCTAATGCATAACCTTTTATTCTATCATCTTTCTAAATTTTGGAGCATCAGCCCTGCAGAATCAGCAGGTTCAAAGGGAGGTTAAGGTCATTCTTGTAACACAAAATTTAGATAACAAAAGGGAGAAGTGTTATTCTTTGATAATCAACCAATTCCTGTGGAAAATGCTGAGTGAAATCAATACTACAAAAAACAAACCTTCAGCTGGTAACCACCATGGCGCCAATAAAGGGTACCCGATTTAAATATAAAACAAGTTTATTCACAAACCAAAATGACCCAAACAGATTTAGTGCTTTCGTTTCTTGCCCACAAACTTCATCAGTCTCTAACAAACAATTTCCTGCAACAGTTTTAAAAGCAGTCATTCCACTGTCATTGGTCAACATTACAACATTTAACCAATCAATATTTGAATAGCCACACACTTGTTAACATTAATATTCCCTAACCACTGACTGCAATACTCCAAATACATTCGACATTCTGGCTGTTGACCACATATAAAACACTTTTAGGACATTACTACTATGTAGTACATACAAAAACTGTGCAATACATTCAAAAATTGTACATTTCAAAATTCAAATATATAAAATGTATATATACAAAAATCATATAATATAAAACCTAAAATATGTACACACCTTCCATTTATTTATGACGTGTCATCCTACAGGTTATTTGCCCTGAGTTTAGAGCCGATGTCGATTAAATATGGTTGTTTAATCCAATTTAATGCCCTTTGTGGAAGTTGGCTTAGTTGTCTTTCAAATGTTCTATGAATGGCTTTGGATTTCTTTATGTGACAAAAAACTTGGTAAGTCAAGTTGCATTGCACTGGTAGGTTGTTAAAATGGCCTCCCCAATTATAACCTGAAGGGAAACAAAACTGCCTGTGTGATATAGAAAAAACTATCACACCTTTGGAAAGATTTGGCAAGTTTGTCCACCTAAATAATTCATTTCTATGCACTGAAGAACTGTAATCAACATTCTAGACAGACTTTTGTTTGATTTCCAAAGTTTTTGAGATGAGACAATGTTCTCTCCACATGGGGTCTGGCATGATGCAACAGAACCCTGAAGGTTGGCATGCACCTTAAAGTTTATAGCAGCTGCCTGGCTAACATATGCTGATGATGCCAGTGAGCATAGAATACCTATAAGTACTGAATGACTCTACATTTTTCTCTTCAGTAAATAAGACTTCCATCAAAATTGAATCCATGACTGCCCCTAGAAAGGCTGGTTCTGTTGAGGAGTCAGCACAGGCTTGTGTCTTCCTGTTACTCCCAAGAACTGGAAGAGTGAATATGTTTCATGTGCTAAATCAACAGTCATTTGTCTTTGCCAGCATCCAACGACTATACAGACATAGGTAGGGGGTAGTGTTTTGCTTTCTCATATGTGCAGTCATTGAAACTAAACATTTAGTGAATATTCTGGAGCTTGCAGCTAGACCAAAAAGTATAGATGAAAACTGGAAATGATGTTCAATTATATGAAACTTCTTGTAAGGTTTCAATGGAACAGAAGCTGTCAGATCAGCATTCTGCTGTACAAGGGGAACTATTTTCTTCAGAGTTACTGCCCTAAACGTGTGCTGGCAAAAGCGTAAAAATTTCATAGGTCTAATTAATCCCATGAGTCAGTGAATATGCTGTGAAACGTATCTTACACAGAATGAGAATAGCCTACCAAAATAACAGTTTATGTTATATCTTTAGGCTCAAGAAGGCTCGAGTTGAAGATCTGTCAAAGAAGGTAGTAATGGTGGACAGTGTAAGCTACTACGTAGCTGAAAATACAATGATGCTGATGCAGAATGTTAACTTACTTGACGTAGTGAGTAGAACCTGTGTCTTATGGGACTACCAAATTGTCTTTCCTAAGTCCATGGACTGCGGGCATGGGACCATCATAAGCCTATATAGGGAAGATGAAACTACTGTCTGAAAAGCTGATTGGTAAGGAAACACAAGTGGGATAAATCCTAATATAATGTTTAAGAATAGCAATGATCATCTCCAAAGATGTAACAAATATGAGAATACTGACCACATCAGATGATCTTTGTCAAGGCCATGTGAAGTGAGTAGACATATGGCTAGTCTTTCAGTTGACTTTTCATCTTCTTTTAGTGGATGATTTAAAACTGTATACTTCATCAGATGAGGGAATGAAAGCACAACGGCAAGTGGTCAAAACTTTTTTCAGATGATATAAGAATGTCATCTGGTCTTGATAAATGTGCAAAGCATATTTTAAAGCAGGAAAGCTGCAGTAGCAAGTCTGGGACAAAAATGAGATATAAAAGAACTTGAGCAAGAGGGAGTTTATAAGTATTTGGGAACTGATGAAGGATCAACAATACCACATGAACAAATGCGAATAAAAGTAGTAAGGAATATTTTAGAAGACTAAAATTAATACTGAAAACAACACTGACATCTAGGAACAAAGTCCAAGCTATAAACAAATTTGCTCTCCCTGCCTTAACGTACAGTTTTAGTGTGACTGACTAGCCTCAAAAGGTGTTGGATTATTTTTTTTACAGGAAAACATGGATGCTTCATGCTTGCCAAATGATTTATAAAAATCAGTGTGTATACCAAAACAAGAAGTTATGTACTCACCATAACGTTCAATGTATGTAGTCCATCTCGCCTTACATTCTTACCCCTGGGTTTGGAGCCGAACCTTGGCTCCAACTCGGCCATAATCTAGCTTGAAGTCTTCAACTGGCTCGCGGCTAAGAGGTATCCCATCATGCAACAGGCCTATTCCCCAGACCTTGTCTGCTGCAAGTGCACACATACATACTGAGAAGAAGAACAACCCTAACCTAAAGGACCACTGACACCTAGATACTATACATCCAGGTCCTCAAGGAGGGGGTAGGAGGGGGGGGTTAGTAAGAATGTAAGGCGAGATGGACTACATACATCGAACGTTATGGTGAGTACATAACTTCTTGATGCTATGTAGTCCAATTTTGCCTTCATTCTTACCCCTGGGACAGCGTTCCTAGCACCTTGACCTTGGATGGTTCAGTGAAAAATACTCTTGAGCACTGTGGAACCAAAGGAAGATCTGCCTCTAGAGACCAGATCTAATTTGTAGTGACTAATAAAAGTATGAGGTGAAGCCCATGTTGCTGCAGCACAAATATCATCCATAGACATCCTAGCCTGAAATGCAGTAGAGGTAGCCACAGATCGTATAGAATGAGCCTTCACTTTAAAGGGTAATTCTTTGCCATTGGAACCATAAATAAATGAGATGCAATTGGAGATCCAGCGAGACCAGGTTACTTTGGAGACAGGAACCCCAAGTCTAGGGTCTGCAAACGAGACAAACAGTTGATCTGATTTCCTGAAATCGTTTGTCCTATGTAAATAGAAATGCAATTGTCTATGAACGTCTAGCTGATGAAACTTAAATTCTGCCTTGTTAGAAAATTCAGGAAAAAACACAGGCAACTCAATAGATTGGTTGATATTGACTACAGAATCAACCTTTGGAATAAAAGTAGGATTGGTTCTTAAGGAGACCCTGTCTTTGTGAAACACCAAATAAGGTGGCTTAATCGATAAAGCTTGGAGCTCAGAAACCCGCCTAGCTGAAGTTATGGCTACCAAAATTACTGTCTTCCATGACAAGAATTTTAAGTCACATGTAGCTGCAGGCTCAAAGGGAGCTGAGGTGAGCTTCTGTAAAACAAAATTGAGGTGCCATGGCATTACTGGATCAAAGACTGGAGGTCGGAGTAACATTGTCCCTTTCAGAAAGGCCCTACAAAGCCTATGAGCCATAAGGTTGGGTTCATTAGCAACGTGAAAGGTAGAAATTGCTGCCAATTGCACTTTAATGGTTGCTGCAGCTGATCCCTGACTGAACAGTTGAGAAAGAAATTCTAATATTGCCGAAATAGGAGCTGTATATGGATCAATATGCCTTTCGCGGGCTCAAATGAAGAATCTCTTCCACTTACTGGAATAAATCTTCCTGGTAGAAGGCTTGTGGGAAGAAGACAGAATGTGGACCACTTCTGGGAAAAATCATGAAGCCTGACTAGGGATGGAAGTGGAGCAGCCAAGCTGTCAACTTGAGGGTCTGGATGGAGGGATGGAAAGTACAGTTGTGTACACTTACCATAAATGTAGATGTTCGAGTGTATTCACTGTTGCAGTCATTACATTTGGGTTATCCTGCTGGCAGGTTGCCTTCAGTCGGCCCGAATTCCAAAGTCTTGGGTCCTGCGTCAGTTGCTGTCACCTCCTCCCTGACGTCAGGTCATCAGGGGTATAAAAGATGCAGCTGACGCCATTTTGTTCAGTTTTTTTTGCCCCAGATATCAGGTGGCCCCAAAAGGTTAGGCTGAAATTATGTAAATAAAACATACTTGCACCAAAATAAGCTTTACATTCATCTATAAGCAAATACACCACCAAGGTTGTATAGTTTAGAGAAGTAAAGATAAGTTCCAGCAAAAATAAGGGGGATGGCGGGTGGGTAACCTGTACTGCAACAGTGAATACACTTGAACATCTACATTTATGGTAAGTGTACACAACTGTACTATGTTCTTCGTGTTTCACTGTTGCAGTCATTACATTTGGGTTGAGTCCCAAAGCTATGGTTGGGGGGGCTGGAGCTAGACAGCATTAGGAGCGGCTATGAGGCCCTACAGAACTGCAGTGGCAAAGCCTGCCCTGGATTTAGAGTAAAGAGGCAGATTGTAATGTTTTGTGAAGGTATGCACTGAACTCCAAGTAGCAGCCTCTAAGATGTCTTTGGTTGGTACTCCCCTGAGAAAGGCTGCAGAAGTGGCTGCAGCTCTGGTTGAATGTGGCCTAATGCCCTTAGGCACTGGTTTGCCATGCTGTGAGTTGCAGAAACGAATGCAGTGACCTATCCACTTTGAAATAGTCTGCTTGGAGCTAGCCTTTCCTTGTAATGTTGTGGCATATGCCACTAGTAATTGCTCTGTCTTTCTGAAAACTTTAGTTTTGTCCAAGCAGAATCTAAGTTGTCTGTGTACGTCCAAAGAATGCAAAATTCCCCCCCCCCCTTGTACTGTGGATTTGGATAAAAGGTTGGCAAATTAATTGTTTGGTTAAGGGCTACACTGGATACCACCTTAGGCATAAATGTAGGGTTTGTTCTCACAGAGACCCTGTCTGGATAGAAAATGATAAAAGGTTCCACAGCCATGAGAGCCTGTAGCTCTGAAACTTGTCTTGATGAAGTTATTGCTAGGAGCAGAGCTGTTTTCCAAGATAAGAACTTTATGTTTGCAGTAGCAGCTGGCTCAAAAGGAGGTAAGGTGAGTTTTTCCAAGACATAACTGAGGTCCCATGCAGGTATTGGTGTTCTCCTTGGAGGCCTTAAATTTTTGGCTCCTCTGAGGTACTGCTTTAATAAAGGATGAGAAAAGAGTGGGGGCTCTGTATTGTAATGAGCCAAAATGGCAGAGGCATGGATTTTAATTGATGAAAAAGATAGGCCTTTGTCCAGCATCTCAGTTAAGTATTGCAGTATCTGAGGAATATTTGGGACAGCTGTATCAATTCCTTGATTTTGGTTCCAAGCGCAAAATCTCTTCCATTTACCAGGATAGGATTTTCTAGTACTAGGCCTTCTGGCTTCTAAAATGATATCCATCACAGCTTTACTGAGAGGTGTGGTGTGTATGGCTACATTATCCGTCATGCTGCCAGGTTTAGGGCCCTGAGTTGGCTGTGCAGAATCTGATTGTTTTGCTAAGACAGTAAATGAGGTATTTGAGCTAAGGTCCCGGCTGGGCATTGGGACAAGTTCCTTATGATCGGATACCAGTACTGGCGTGGCCAGTCTTGGGCAATCAGAATCAATTTTGGTTTCTCCTGCCTGACCTTTAGGAATACCTTGGAGAGGAGAGGCAGTGGAGGAAAGGAATATACTGATAGGTTTGTCCAGTTGAAAGATAAGGCATCCACTTTCCAAGCTTGTCTGTGGTAAGTCCTTGTGCAGAATCTTTTTAGTTGATTGTTTTGAGGGGAGGCAAATAGATCTATGTCCGGGCGTCCCCATTTCTTTGTTATCATGCTGATGACTTGTGGATCCAGGTGCCACTCATGGGGATCCAGAAGGTTTCTGCTTAGTTCGTCTGCCAGAGTATTTTCCTTTCCTGGCAGGAATTTTCCCTGCAGATGAACTTGGTAAGTCAATGCTGTGTCCCATATAGCCATGGCTAGCCTGCACAGGGGATAAGAATGAGTGCCCCCCTGCTTGTTTATGTACCACATGACCGTGGTGTTGTCTGTCTTTATCAGTAGTTGTCCCGGATGAAGTAGGTCCTTGAAGGCTGTCAGGGCATTTTGAACAGCTAGCATCTCTTTTTGATTGATATATAGATGCTTTTGATTTGTGGACCAGGTGCCCTGAATGCCTCTTCCTGCCATGTGTGCCCCCCAGGCATAATCTGATGCATCTGTCGTTAGGCTCTGCCTGGCTGGGGGCAGTGAGAACAGCTGTCCCTTGTTTTGGTGACAAGCCTTTGCCCACCATCGAAATTCCTGTTGCAGGCAGGGAATCAGAGTAACTTTTAGTTATGTACTTACCATAACTTCGGATGTATGGGATCCATCTTGCCTACATTCATAACTGATCCATCGGCTTCGACTCGGCCACTATATACTAGAACTAAGTCTCTAATTGGCTGGGCTACCCCTTATCCCAGAATGCACCACGCCTGCTTCCCCAGATCTCGTTTGCCGCTTTTCAAGCTAGACGTGGTCTCGACTTGGCAGGAGCTAAGTGTTTTTTTCATTACTTTTTGGTCTTTTGACCTAGGGTTTTCTTCACAAATTTAACAAACAGCTGTTTTAACAGCTTTACGTGTGTGTGTGAACCTGTTTTTGGTTGTTGGTATTTTTTCTACTTACCGGGCAAGGCCTGTTTAAGTTAGAGGGCCCTTGCCCTTATTTGTGCGTGAGTGTGTTGATTTTGACTCTACTGTACGTCCTGATTTATCGGGCTAAGCCCGTTTAAGTTAGAGGGCTTCTGCCCGTTTTGTGTTCTGTATCTCGGGCCAGTCCCATTTTGAGTCAAAGGGGTCGTGCCCTACTTTAAGGTTTGCTTTTCGTTGTGGGAAATAGTTGTGTGATAGGATGTCGAAAGTGCAGAAGTCTGGTTTTAAAAAGTGCACCAAGTGCAACTACAAAATGTCTCTTACTGATAGCCATGCTGTTTGCGTATATTGTTTAGGACCGAAACATTTGCAGGAAACATGTAGTGTTTGTCATGCTTTTTCCTCTA